>NC_090247.1:65258003-65265503 GCF_037325665.1 Littorina saxatilis
CACACACACACACACACACACACACACAAACACAAACACATCTACCTCTCTCGACTTTTGGTTTAGTGTAACTGGCAGTGTTATTCATCGACTGAAACAAAATGTAGGCAGTTTCGCCATTCAAATGCATTACACACACTATAATACATACCGTATAGTTCATCTGTGCTGCTCTCCTGATTGAACATTTCCCATTCGGGGTGGCAAACGGGAGGGTACGTCTGATTCAACATGTAGGCTTCAACATCGGAGAATGTTACATTCTGTCCCCGCACCATCTGTCTTGTGTGTGACAGCAATATTTCGATTCCCCCAAATTTATACCATTCCTAGCAATGTCAGATTTTGACAATTTCACGAGTATAAGGCTGTACACGTTTGGAAAATGATAGAACGTTTGATTTTTGTTTCTTCTTGCTGACATACTCCATTCTCTCTTAGATACCCCTTTATTTCGTAGTGAAAATGCTTAAGACAGCACTTGGACACTGCACGACTAAAGAAAAACCGCAACATTTTAACAAAAGCAACATCATGGATGGGGGAGGGGTGGAGGGAGGGGGGGAGGGCGAGGATGAATTATTGATTGACTGACTCAAATACTGTGTGTGTGTGTGTGTGTGTGTGTGTGTGTGTGTGTGTGTGTGTGTGTGTGTGTGTGTGTGTGTTTGCAACAGGATGACTTTAAAGAGGAACAACGCTGTATTCAACCATGTATGTACTGAATGAACCCAGTGTTCATTTTCATAGAGACTAGTTCATGTGTTCGTGTTTTCATCATGCGAAACTCGAGGGGGGAGCGGGGGGGGGGGGGGGGGGGGGTTGGGAGGGGAGAGAAGGCGGGAAGATTGTTGAACACTTTTTTTTTTTATACCTAACGTTTCTTTATTTCAATTTCACAGATAGCAACATATATGCGAGTCACAAGTCAATTATTTTTCTTAAACTTAACTCTTTTTCAAAAATACATCCGATCTCTAAAGGGGTACCGTATCTATAAATACCTATGCACATTTTTGCAATCAAGATCAGCAAATTGACATAGTTTTCTTCAGCGGATGAAATAGAATTCCTTTTAACTAGGCCAAATAGGGCATCCCGCACATCAACATGAATTCTTTTTGAACAAGCGGTGAAGAAGGCTTCTTCAACAAGATTCCACACTTTGCTTATTTTTATACAATAATAAAAGAAATGTTCGATATAATCTGTCTCTTCTGTACAATGTGTACAACTAATACTCTCAGCAATGCCCATTTTATACAATATAATGTTCGTTGGATAAATGTTATGAGTTATTTTCCAGTGTAGCAGTCTCAATCTTACTTCTTTTGATGCGTTGCTTGCTATCTGCCAAATGTCCTTGTTTATTTCAATTCCCATCTTTCTTTTCCAGAAACTGACTGCAATAGTCTCAGTTTGATAAGCGTCTACCATTAATTTACGAAACTGCCTGGGTTTACATGTACTTATTTTTTGATAATCCATTACCTTCATAGCTTGTATTCCATTATCATTCATCTTCAAAAAAAGGGATGCTATTGCTGTGCGAATTGCCCCATATTCAAATAGTCTTGTTGGTTTATGCCCAACTCTTTCACAAATCCTGTGAAATGGTAAAAACATATTATTCTCGTATAAATCCTTCACATAGCATATATCAGATGTAACCCAATCACGTAGAAACATTGTCTTGCCATGATAAGCAATTAGAGAGTTATTCCATAGGCATAAATTCTCCAGCTGGGTCATTTTTTTCACGCATGGTAATATCTTTTCATGGTTGTCAAGCCAACATTCTAAAACGCTTTTCCAGAACTTGTTTGTAATCAACCCCAACCCTTTAAATAAGGCTGGTTTGACGTTTGCTTGAAAGCAGCATAGATTTTTTCCGAGTTTGGAGAACATACTGAGTGGAATACTTTTCCAAGCTTCTTCGTTTGGTTGCAGTAATTTCGAAAACCATCCAAGTACAAAGGATTTTTGAAAGTCACCCAAGTCAATCATATTTAGGCCACCTTTACTTGTTTCCTGGCACATAACTTTTCGTTTTACCTTTTCATAGGCTTTTGTGTTTGAAAATCTTTTTTTCCAAATGAATCTGAAAAACATTGAGTTCAGTTTACATATGATCTTTTCGGGTATAATCAAAGCTTGCAAAGCATGTGTTAATTGAGGGATCAAAAGTGATTTTACAAGGCAAATCTTTCCCATTATACTGCAGTTTCTCTTAGACCACTTAATCATTGTGCTCTGAATATGATTAATTTTTTCTGTCCAGTTTTCTTCGATTTCCGAGGCTTCTAAATTATTACTAAAATATATACCAAGAATTTTGACTTTTGATTTCCATCTGAAGCCACATGGCTGCTCCTCAGAGTACTTCTGTGAACCCAACCACATGGCCTCCGATTTCAGTCTGTTCACAGCCAGTCCTGAGAACTTGGAGAAATATGACACCAATGTCAGAGCATTTTGCACATCATCAGTGCCTTTCAGAAAAAGCGTAATATCATCAGCGTACAAGATCATTTTCAATAGTCTTTCTTGATTAGTACTATTGGCTGATGGCAAGAATACCCCTTTAACTGACTGATCTGCCCTCATCTTGACTGCCAGCAGCTCTAAGGCGAGCACGAAGGCCATTGGTGAGAATGAGCAGCCTTGTCGAATTCCAGCGTTCATTTCTATAGGCTCTGACAACCACCCCATATAATTTACACAACTTACTGTTTCGTTCATGAGCGTAGTGACCCATCTAACAAAAGTGTTACCAAAATTGAAGCGTTTAAAGGCATACATTATGTATTCTTTTGATATTGTGTCGAAAGCAGCTTTGTAGTCTAGAGCTAGGAGTAGCCCTGGTTTGTTCGTTTGTTTGAGATGTGTAATTATATCATCAATCATTCTAACTGCTGTGCTACTATTTCTGCCTTTCATAAAACCAAACTGATTTTCATGAATTATTGTTCCAAGCACACTTTTTAGGCGTACTGCTAGACACTTTGCCAGTAACTTATAATCTGAGTTTAGTAAAGATATTGGTCGCCAGTTATTCAGATCATCCCTTGACAGTTGCTTCCCTTTGTGTATTAATGTTATAACTGCTCTCTTTTGGGTCGGAGACATTTGACCATTATCAAAAGCGGCGTTCAAGGAACATATAACCATTGTCTTTATCTGACACCAGAAAAATTTCATAAAACCAGTTGTTAGACCATCTCCGCCTGGTGCTGAGCCATTTTTCATTATTTTTAAAGCCTTTGTGATTTCATCTTCAGTTAAAATGCCCTCAATGCTATTTTTCTGTTCTTCGGTCAATTGTGGAACTTCCACGTCTTGTAAAAACAATTCAACATATTGTTCATCAAAGTTAATTCTTTTTTTGTATCTATTTGAATAAAAACGAGTTTGCTCTTTTACAATATCTTGTCTTTTTTTCAATACTTGTCCCTCCTCATTAGTTAGTCTATCCATTACTTTACTATTTGCTCGAGCCTTTTCTAGGTTGAGAAAATATTTAGTGTTTTTTTCCCCGTCTTCAATAAATTTTACACGTGCCCGTGCATGGGCACCTTTTGCTTCTCTAATCGCATACAATTCCATTTCTGTTTTATACTTCTCCCGTTGATCAACTAATTCTTTGTCTGTCGGGTTAAAAGCCAAATTCTTCTCTATCTCATCTAATTCAGACTGTAACTCTGCTTTCCTTCTGTTTGATAATTTGTTCTTAGTTTTACAGTATGCCATGCACCATTCCCTTATTTTAATTTTGCAGAGTTCCCATTTTAGTTGATCATCTATTTCGGTGTTTTCATTAGCATAGTCTGTTAATAGTTTATTCATTGAGTCTACAAAAGTTTTATCGTGTAACAAACTGTCATTAAATTTCCAATATGAGGGTCCCCTCTTGATTTGAGACATGTTATAGGAGAGGGAAACGAGTCTGTGGTCAGATTGTGCAACCGAGTGAATTTCACATTCTGTTACCCTATTTAATACTGATTCTGTGGCAAAAATATAATCCAGTCTGCGGGCGATAAAAGGATTTTTCCTTGACCATGTATATTCTTTTTCTCCATGGTGAAATAATCGCCACACGTCTATTAACTCATTCTGAGCCATACAATCACGGAATGTGTCAATATCCTTTTCGTTGTGATTTTCACCACTAATAATATCTGAATCATTGTCCATCACACAATTAAAATCCCCACACACCACACTATAGACATTTTCCGGTTTACTGACCTGGTTTCTTAGCTGTTCAAAAAAGCGCTGTTTGTTCTTATGTACTGCTGGTGCATATACGTTCCAAATATACATATCGTTATCATTAAACACAACGTGAATACCAATAATCCTTTGGCTTTTGTAAATACACTGAATTTCGCCTGCAAAGCCCTTCTTTATGAGTATCATCTGTCCCATACTGTGACTAGTTTCCCCTGTATAATACATTGAACACCTTGAACGTGTTGCACAAATCATGTAGAAAACATTCCAACGAACCGGTAATGTATAGTTATGATTAAACTGAACATATGTCAAACTTTTAAATAAATGGTCATTTGAATATATCATTCATTAAATGAAGTAAAACAGGTAACGTTCCACACATAGACACGTTCTATACCACTTGTTTTGTAGATTACTGGCGTACCTAAGTCGATTCAAATGACATCAACAGCCACACACGGATACTGCCACACACGAATACACTTTTGACGCACTGGTTTCAAAATTACGTAGTTTAGTTTTATTCACAGCATATTTAAGCAGTTTGAAAAAATTATGTACTGGCTGTATGCCAGTTATACATTAAAAAATACAAACGCAAATGAAAAGACAAGGGTAAACATGGTTGAATATGTTTTGTGTATTGTTCTTAATGCACGTGACACAATTCAAAGTACAGCACACCCCTTTCTTCCATGCAACAAACATACTTTTGCAATATTATGTCCACTTAGCCGTCAAATAAAGATGCGCGCGAGGGGGTCATTGTGTTAGCATCGTAGATAGAGAAGGTGTGGTGTGACAGATTCTCAGATTTTCAAATACAAAAAAGGCAAAACGAGGGGCAGAAAAATGAATAAAAGTAAAGTTAGCCTAAGGTAAAATAAGTTATGAACAGACTTGCAATCGACGTACTACGAACATAAATCTGTCGGGATTTTATAGGTTGAGGAAGAGTTGCTTCCCATTGTTTATCTGTTCTTTTTCGTGAAAACACGAAGGCAAGCTACTCGTGTCATTGCAGCCTTGCCCTATTTGTTTCTATGGAAACAAAGAAAAGCCACTCGTCAACAGTCCATACAAACTTGACAGAGTTACTTTCGAACATTGTCAATTATAGAGAATAAAAAATAAAAAAAGAATGTTTGATTTAATATTGTCCGAGGTATTTAGCCCCAGAGATTTCAAAAAGTGAAACAAGCTCGTTGCTGGGAACTTTGCGGTTCTGTCTGGGTTGCTGTCCTCCCACATAGACATCAATGATACCTGTAACAGAAATGCACGCACGCACGCACGCACACACACACACACACACACACACACACACACACACACACGCATACACACACACACACACACGCACATATACTGAAAGGCATAAATTCTGCAAATAGTGCATTGAACGATTTTGCTCTCAAACGAAAATCAGATTGAACCTGTAATTTGTAGTTGACATCTTGAGTGTCGGAGCAAATGTTTCACGCTGTCAGCGTGCGCTTTGCAATATTGCTGATCCAGCCACAGCTCACTGTGCTAAAAAAAGACAATGGGCTGAAAGGGAGACAATAACGTAAAAAAAAGTTAGTTTTTTTTTGGTCATGAGTGGAACTCACGATATGGCCCTATAAAATGCAACTGGCTGTTTGGCTGTATCAGATATCACAATCATGCCACGACTTGATGAAGGAGAGAGACAGCAAGCGATTGGGATGTTTAGAGCTGGCCAAAGCATTGAACGTGTAGCCAGAGCCATGAACGTTCATTTCTCGACGATTTTCCGCTTGCACCAACGTTGGACAGCCACAGGCACTGTTTCTGACAGACCACGACCTGGTGCTCCCAGAGTGACGACGCCCAGGCAAGATAGGGCCATCCGCCACGCCCACCTCCAGGATTGCTTTCATACTGCCACAGACACCGCCAGGACAACACAGGGGCAACGTGGAAGATTCATTAGCAGTCGGACGGTCAGAAGACGCTTGGCAGAGGGTGGCATCAGGTGCCGCAGACCGTATGTGGTGCCACTTTAACCTTTGCCGTGCTTCCTGGGTTCACCTGTACCCAGAGACACACTAAAATCATTGTAACTCTGGAACCATTAAAGGTATCGTTTTGAAATTGTAAGTATCTCTCACACACCTAATTTGCTCGATCTCTGTCTGCAAATTTTTAGTGTGTACATGACAAAACATTAAAATTAATTGATTATGTTAATTAACATAAACACTACCGATTGCGCGGGTTCACACAAACCCATACTTTTAAAGAGTAGTAGTGATTGTAACTATCCCTCTGCCGACGGCGCGGGTTCTGCTTTACACCCATAATTACCAAAGCGGCGGAACAGTGTCTGTCTGCCTGTTTGTCCCAATAGACTGTCTGTCTCTCTGTCTGTCTGTCCGTATCTCTCTGTCTGTATGTCTGTTGTCAGTTGCTCTGTCTGTCTGTCTGTCTGTCTGTCTATCTGTCTATCCGTCTATCTGACTGTCTGTCTATCTGACTGTCTGTCTCTGTCTGTCGGTCTCTCTACTCTCTGTCTCTCTCTCTAGTCTCTCTCTCTGTCTCTCTCTCTTAGTCTCTCTCTGTCTCTCTTTCTTAGTCTCTCTCTCTCTCTTTCTTAGTCTCTCTCTCTCTTTCTTAGTCTCTCTATCTCTTTCTTAGTCTCTCTCTCTCTCTTTTAGTCTCTCTCTCTCTCTCTTCTTAGTCTCTCTCTCTCTTTCTTAGTCTCTCTCTCTCTCTTTCTTAGTCTCTCTCTCTCTCTTTCTTAGTCTCTCTCTCTCTTTCTTAGTCTCTCTCTTTCTCTTTCTTTGTCTCTCTCTCTCTCTTTCTTAGTCTCTCTCTCTCTCTTTCTTAGTCTCTCTCTCTCTTTGTCTCTCTCTCTTTCTTAGTCTCTCTCTCTCTTCTTAGTCTCTCTCTCTCTCTTTCTTAGTCTCTCTCTCTTTCTTAGTCCTCTCTCTTTCTTAGTCTCTCTCTCTCTCTCTTTCTTAGTCTCTCTTCTCTCTTTCTTAGTCTCTCTCTCTCTCTCTTTCTTAGTCTCTCTCTCTCTTTTTAGTCTCTCTCTCTCTTTCTTAGTCTCTCTCTCTTCTTTAGTCTCTCTCTCTCTCTCTTTCTTAGTCTCTCTCTCTCTTTTTTTTAGTCTCTCTCTCTCTCTTTCTTAGTCTCTCTCTCTCTCTTTCTTAGTCTCTCTCCTCTCTCTTTCTTAGTCTCTCTCTCTCTCTCTCTCTCTCTTTCTTAGTCTCTCAGTCTCTCTCAGTCTCTCCC
>NC_090247.1:65268203-65283203 GCF_037325665.1 Littorina saxatilis
AATGGACGTAGAAGAGAAGTCTGTTTCTAGTTCATTCACCCACACAGAGACACGGGCATTTGACAACAACAACATTACAAAGCATATAATAAAAACACATTAATTTTATATAATCTATTCTCTCTTTGGTTCTGTCATCCATATTATCTCTCTACAGGCTTCTCACAATCCTGATGAAGCTACTTCCATTCTCATGTTCACAACTCACTTCATTTCACACAACTCACTTCATTTCACACATTCATTCTTTTCACGTGATGCACGCACTACCTCAGTCTCACGGGATGTTGGTCTCCCTTCATTTCTATAACTCGACTGAACGCTGACACAACCTGTGGAAATAATTCTGGCCATGTAATCCCCCCTCTCTCAACGCTATGCCTAACATTTCTCACATAATACTTACTTGTGGTTATTGTCTGTTATATCTGTCATGTCACTGCTCAATACTCAGTTTACATCGTTAATGCAACCAACGTATACATACCTTTTTCTGTGCTCCACAGAGAAAAGGGTACTTTCTCAGCTTGCTTGTCTGTCTTTAGACCAAGCTTAGTCATATCCATCTGACTAACACCGGCTCTGAATATTCCCAACGTCTTGGCGAATACTCGCCGCACAACCTTCTTCGTTCCTGGCTATTTGAGAAATCCTGACTACGCCTAGATCACGTGACCTGACTTTCCCGCCAGTCGTGAACAGACCGTCCCTGTCGCGCAGTGACACGCGACAATATAGTCCGTACTTCATTAATTACAGATTCTTGACACACCACTGAATGATTTAAGACGAAAAGTTTTTTTTCCTCGTGTAGTGACATAATTTGCAGCATAATTCAAAGATTAAGATTTATATGTATCACTCTCATGTTTTGCATGAACAGACATAAGGTCAGATACTTTATTGAGAGCTAGCTGTAATTCTTTGCTTTTATTACATTTAAGAAAAAAAGGCAAAACAGTATGCGATTCCTAGTGTCGCGCCCCCCAAAATAGTGCGTCTCCATTCAGTTCTGTTTCATTAGTAAAGAACAATTACCGTTTTATCTGTTTAAGTTGAGACAAAATTAACTATTTTTGAGAACTAATATTTGGGGGGAGATGAGGGGGGGGGGGGGCCAAAGGAATGTCCTGACGTAACCTCAAATCGATCGTGTTAAACGTTTTCAGGTGTCAGAGAGGGACTGGAGAACAACATTCCTACCTGCCTTTAGGATGTGTGTGGAGGCTGGCACTTATAACATTATGTGCAGCTATAACAGGTAGGTGTCAGTCGCAGATGTATAGAGTATTTCTCAACCAGCGATGATTCCACTACATTCCTCGTCAAAAACAAAGCTTAATTCTTGATCTTGCGTTTGCCCAGAAAATGAGTACTTGTCAAAAACACTGGGCAAATGTGTTTGAATGTAAATCTTTGTGATGAGGCCAAATGTTTTGTTGTTGCCAACCATAGTTCTAGAAAAGGCCATGTATTCCCGAAACAAACATCAAACAGCATAATGCCACTCGACGTGGTTTCTAAACTCGTAACGTGTATTTGAAACCACCCCAAAATTTAAGTTTACAAAAGCCAAAGTCGCCTTTTCCAAATCACCAAAGACTAAGAACAGTTAAAACAGAACAATGTTTGCAATGCCAGTGAAAGAAACTAACAATTCTCTATCCCAAACAATTGATTTCGTTCCCCTATTCAGTCAAACAATAATGCTAAGGCATACCAAACGATGTAATATTTCATACCATTCGTTAGAAGGCCGCAAAGATGGGTTTCATCCGGTTTCACTGAGTCATGCTCCCCCGCAATCGGCGTATGCTGCCTGAATGGCGGGGTAAAAACGGCCATACACGTACATATCCGCTTGTGCAAAAACATGAGTGAACGCGGGAGTGTCAGCAAATGAACGAAGAAGAAGAAGACTGAGTAATGCAACCGAATTGTCGTGTTCCTTTCTTCGTTTTTGTCAAGTGTAAATGGAATACCAGCGTGCGCGAGCCGCGAGCTTCTGACAGACATTCTGCGGGGCGAGTGGGGTTTCAAGGGCTACGTAGTAAGCGACTCCTTTGCGTTGCATATCGTCATCTCTCCCCACAAGTACGTCAACAACAGTGTGGACGCTGCGGCAGCCTGTGTCAATGCTGGATGCAATCTGGAGCTGGGAGGAAGAGACGATCCCGTTTTTATGTCAATCGGTAAGATACCGGAAGACGCTCTCTGGACACGAAATGTGTCATCCTTGTGTAACTGCAACATTTTGCATCTAGAAAAGGATTGAGTGTTGGTGAGTTATTTTGTAAGTTAATCGGCACATGCACATATGGTTGCAAGTAGTCCGTATAAAGCAGCTGTGGTCGTTTTAGAGCTTTTTATATTATTACGCAAGAATGAATGTGTACTGTCTATGTAGGTGAAAAGGCGCGCTATTTCTTAACAACCCTTGTCCTTTTATTTCTGATCTTCAGTGGACGCTGTCAATCAAAACAAGACAACGGAGGCGCAGGTCCGAGATTTGGTCAAACCGTTGTTCTACACCAGAATGAGGCTGGGCGAGTTTGACCCACCGGAAATGAACCCCTACAGCAAACTGAGCACCGCAGATGTGTTGACTCCTGAACACAAGGCCCTGGCTGTGGAGGCAGCCATGAAATCCTTCGTCCTGCTCAAGAACATCAATGGAATTTTGCCTCTCAAGATGAAGGGAACTATCGGGGTTTGTTAGCTTTCGAGGCAGTATCTTTTTCAAACACATGTGTATAAATTAGTATGTGTGTACTGATATATATATATATACATTTGTTTTTAGTATCTGCGTTCTTTGTTGCCGTTAAAATGATGTAGACGGATACACACATCCGTTGCATATTGAAGCTTCTACAAAAACATAATTATGAACACATTATTTAATTACTGTTGCTGTATTCTAACACACTCACTTTGATATATAAGCACACCCACTGGTCGTGAATATGTATCGTGGCTATTGCTAAAATAAAAGAGATCCCTCGCAACTATCAGAAGAAGTTCCCTACTGTTATATATTTAATCTGAATGATTCTAGGCAATTGCAGTAATGTTTAAAACTCCATGATTTATACAACGGTGAGCACAGGTGGAAAACAAAATCCCTAACAAAACAAACGAAATTCTTATCTAACAATGTATTTTAAAGACAGGGCCTGGGTGGTGTTTTGATTTATGTCGCAAAGGATGACTTTGCATGTTGTCTAGGGTCCAGTGGTTGTGTTGTATTAACTTATGGTATCTTTACTGTAAGGTGGTTGTGTTATATTGACTTATGGTATATTTACTGTAAGGTGGTTGTGTTGTATTAACTTATGGTATATTTACTGTAAGGTGGTTGTGTTTGTGTTGTATTAACTTATGGTATATTTACTGTAAGGTGGTTGTGTTATATTAACTTATGGTATCTTTACTGTAAGATGGTTGTGTTGTATTAACTTATGGTATCTTTACTGTAAGATGGTTGTGTTATATTAACTTATGGTATATTTACTGTAAAGTGGTTGTGTTGTATTAACTTATGGTATATTTACTGTAAGGTGGTTGTGTTGTATTAACTTATGGTATATTTACTGTAAGATGGTTGTGTTGTATTAACGTATGGTATATTTACTGTAAGATGGTTGTGTTGTATTAACGTATGGTATATTTACTGTAAGATGGTTGTGTTGTATTAACTTATCATATATTTACTGTAAGGTGGTTGTGTTATATTAACTTTTGGTATCTTTACTGTAAGATGGTTGTGTTGTATTAACTTATGGTATCTTTACTGTAAGATGGTTGTGTTATATTAACTTATGGTATATTTACTGTAAGGTGGTTGTGTTGTATTAACTTATGGTATATTTACTGTAAGATGGTTGTGTTGTATTAACTTATGGTATATTTACTGTAAGATGGTTGTGTTGTATTAACTTATGGTATATTTACTGTAAGATGGTTGTGTTGTATTAACTTATGGTATATTTACTGTAAGATGGTTGTGTTGTATTAACTTATGGTATATTTACTGTAAGATGGTTGTGTTATATTAATTTATGGTATATTTACTGTAATATGGTTGTGGTGTATTAACGTATGGTATCTTTACTGTAAGATGGTTGTGTTGTATTAACGTATGATATCTTTACTGTAAGATGGTTGTGTTGTATTAACGTATGGTGTATTTACTGTAAGGTGGTTGTGTTGTATTAACTTATGTTATCTTTAATGTAAGGTAGTTGTGGTGTATTAACGTATGGTATCTTTACTGTAAGATGGTTGTGTTGTATTAACGTATGATATCTTTACTGTAAGATGGTTGTGTTGTATTTACTCATGTAATCTTTACTGTAAGGTGGTTGTGTTGTATTTACTCATGTAATCTTTACTGTAAGGTGGTTGTGTTGTATTTACTCATGTAATCTTTACTGTAAGGTGGTTGGGCCAATGGCTGACAACGCTGTCCAGATCTTCGGTGACTATGCTGCCCAACCACCTCGTAAAGATGTGACAACACCACTTGAAGGTTTATCTGCCATGGCAACCAAGACACTGTACGCCTCTGGTTGCAACGACACCAACTGTAACGTGTACAACTCGTCAGCTGTGTTAAAGGCCATTAGTGGCACTGACATCAACTTTGTTGTATTAGGCACAGGTGAGTCGTTGTTGCAGAAAGAGAAAGAGAGACAGCTATATATACACAAGCAGACAGAGACACAGAGAAACAGAACGAACAAAACTGAACGTATCTGCTGTGTCGTTTTGAATTAGCCCCCGGATTGCTCCTATATCAAATTATAAACGTTTTGAGCTTAGCCTTATCTTCCAATGCCTCCTTTTCACATCTACGTTGCAGAAAGAGAAAAAAGTTAATACAAAAAAATTAAAAATTAAATAAATATATGATCCAAACAAACAGGACAAAGAGACTGAGAAAGACAGAGAGAGAAAGAGGGCTGGAGAGAGAGACAGAGAGGCAGACAGACACACAGACAGACAGAGACAGAAAACAGACAGGACTCATGTTTGCCAAAGAAGACGAGGTCTTTGAACACAATTAAAAAATACGAAGAATGAAATACATTCAGAAATGACTGTGATGGTATATCATTTCTTCAGGCCAGGCTGTAGAGCGAGAGGGTCACGACCGAGCAGACACGGAACTACCTGGACAACAAAAAGCTCTTCTGCAGGACGTCATCAATAACTGTGAGATTCATTTGTGCAATGGAAAAACTACAACAACCCAACGCCATCATTAGTATTATCGCAGCAGTAAAATACCAAAGATAACAAAGCCAATGGCAGAAAGAAACATAAGAATCAGAAATCAATCATTACAGCAGTGTGAAAAAGAAGATCCCGACGGCTTTGTGATTGCAGTCTGTTTTGCGCTTGAGCATATTATACAAATTTCCTGGAGAGAGAGAGAGAGAGAGAGAGAGAGAGAGAGAGAGAGAGAGAGAGAGAGAGAGAGAGAGAGAGAGAGAGAGAGGGAGAGAGAGAGAAAGAGAGAGAGAGAGAGTTTGTGTACGTGTGCGTGCATATGTTTGCAAATGTGCGTGCATGTGTTCGTGTGTGTGCGTGTACGTGTCGGTTTGTACTTGTGTCTGTTTCTGACTGTGTTTGACGCTATGTGTTTGATTCTGACAGCTCCGCTACACGTCCCAATCATCCTACTGCTGTTCAACGCCGGTCCTGTCAACATCTCCTTCGCTCATCACGATCCACGTGTGTCCGCCATTTTGGAATGTTTCTTTCCTGCTCAGGCCACTGGAGAGGCGTTACGTCACGTCCTGCTGAATGACGTCGAAGGCGCGGTGCCTGCTGGGAGACTGCCTTACACATGGCCTCTGCTAGCCTCACAGGTAATAGTTGGTCACTAAAAGATGTTTTTTGCTGACACAGCTTTTTGGATCTCCACATCTAATGTTAGCTGTTCAGCTTCTAATCAGTCTCCGTATCGCTATTTTGGCACGTAACGTATATATTCTGTTGACATACTACGTGACATTCAGATTAGTCATTGTGGTTAAGTTTCGACGCTCATATTTCTTTATGGATAGGACTGTTTTAATAACTCTTAATTAAGTTCATTTACAGATATAAACTGGAACGTTAAGAAAACAAAATAGGCTAATCTAAACCCATGATAGACCTACAAATAACAACGTTACGTAGTTGTTGAAACACCGAGACCAGCTTTTTCGGAAGATTTAAACATTATTGTGTACCTTGCACCATTCAAGCGTTTTCGCTTTATGTTGCATTCTTTGTTTGTTTATTTGTTGCTTAACGTCCAGCCGACTACGCAGAGCCATATCAGGACGAGGAAGGGGGGATGAAGGGGCCCACTTGTCAAGCGATTCCTGTTTACAAATGCACTAACCCATTACTTGTGTCCCAGCAGGCTTTAGTAAAACTAAATTAATACCTACTGGAAGATTACCAGTTTCCAGTATGTTAAAATAGGCTTAACCTATCTACTGCTGGACTTACATCAGAACACTAACAGATTAAACTATACATGAATCGCGAGACAAGCGGCAAGAGAAGAGATTTTTGGAAAAAATACAGGTAAATGAGCAAGAAGGCAGAAAAAAGAAAAGAATTCATGAAGAAAAAGAGAGCATGACAGGAAAGAGGAACCAAAAATCTACCTAACAGCAAACTAGAAAGCTCCTGCGGTTCCAAAAACAGGAGGGGCCTTTAATTTCATAACCGCAGTGCCCCACTGCGGGATTATGTTGCATTCTTTGTCTTAGATTCCTCCCATGGTGAACTACTCGATGCAGGGCAGAACGTACCGCTACTTTGAAGGAGAACCGCTCTACCCGTTTGGCTACGGGCTGTCCTACTCTATATTTCAGTACATGGACATAAACCTTCCGGACCAGATCACAGCCGGGGAGATGGCCAAGGGATTCTTCACTCTGGTTAATAATGGGCATTATGTGGCTGATGAGGTAATCACTTTGCGCCTAATCAGAGGCAAATGAAAATGAGTCGTAGAGGACTTACTTGTGTTTCCTTTGTTGTTTTCCTCTTTTGGGGTTCTGAGTGTCTAGTCCCGTCACTCTATACATTACAATTGCTGAAATGTAAACAAGCACTGGGGCTGTCATCTGCCACATGAAAAACCACGAAAACCAAGTTGAAAATCAAGACAATTCTGTACTCACCGATACAATGACAGCACAATACAATACGAATTGTCGCTAATGTTTCGCTTATGTTTTGCTAACACGAAAACCAAGACACAAGTACCATGTGTATCCCAACCGTAGTTTAGGCCCCCCAAAAATAGGTCTGTTTACGGTAACATAGGCTAAAAAAATAGGGTCGGTAGGTCGGGATTGTTTTTTTTTGTTGTTTTTTTTCCCCCAAAAAAACCATATTTTTACGTTATTTTGCCAAGAAAACAAGATTTTTTTTTTCCCAAATGCCAAAAAAAAGTCTAGGGTCGCGCGAAAAAACTAGGGTCGGTCGGGTTACCGTAAACAGACCTATTTTTTTTTTTGGCCTTATGCAACGACATTTGCGACTCGCACCTCGTTCCCCACTGTCGACAAATTCCTCTGGCCTCCAGACAACAGTGAAAGCTGAAAGCCATTACCACGGTCGAGGCATCCCGTTTGATGTATATTATTTAACATAACAGTCCAGAGCAATAATACCATGAACTACAGCAGTGTTAAAGCATACAATATTTTCCAATATAATCAATCAATATGAGGCTTATATCGCGCGTATTCCGTGGGTACAGTTCTAAGCGCAGGGATTTATTTTTTATTTTTTATTTTTATTTTTATGCAATTTATATCGCGCACATATTCAAGGCGCAGGGATTTATATAATCGTACTAATATCATTTAGCATAACAGTTCTTGGAAATAATACCACGAACCACAGTAGTGTTAAAGCATTAACTAGTTTTGAATATACTAATATGTTTTGTATATTTCTTGTATTGCAAGGTGACGCAGATTTACATCAGCTGGAGTACCGCCACCGTGCCTTCCCCACAACTGCAGTTGGTTTGGTTCAACCGCACCAGTGCTGTGCCAACCGGTGGTGAGATAGTTCAAATTGACTTTGAAATAAACCCAAAGTCATTCGCTGTCTTGCATTCTGATGGCTGGTACATCGAACAAGGTAGGCAGCTTGATTTTTGTTGGACGTCATATTATTTTCAATATGAAAAAAAAACCAGTTTACATCCTTCACAATCTAACTTAGCATGGTGAAATGTGTTCCAATGTACTGCTAACTGGAGGGCAGTGCTTTCAGATTTAAGGAACACAATTGTTTGGTCTCTGGCGCTCTGATGACTCGTATATTGAATATGATATATAACTTCATTTTTATTGAATTTCATAGCCTTGTTTCAGATATAATCGTGGCTGAGCTTACAAATGTCATCTATAATTCCTTTAACCATGAACATGCACTACTTAAAAGCGAGCAGCTAGGCCTTGCGAAATACAACCATTAAAGTAAGTCATTCCCCCTCTGGCACTCCGATATAAGATTTATTGAACAGGTCAGGGAACTTGATTTCAGACTTTTCAGAGACGCTCCTGGACAAAGTTAGTGGTGCAGTCATCAATCTAGCTATAAACATAAATTCATGTGTAAACAAAAACCCGTATCACTTGCCCTATGGCGATCCTATGGTTTGTACACACAATAAGGGACGCGTTATTGAATGTCATGGTCAGTTCATTGGGCACTGCATGTGCATATATATGGTATTGTGGCCAACACACACACACACACACACACACACACACACACACACACACACACACACACACACACACACACACATACACACACTAGCAATCCAGACTTCAGCTAAGCTCTGACTGTGCATGTCTAAACAGACTCAATGCACTTAGATCAAGGGACATTTTTTAATGTTTTAAACAATATTTAATTCTGTTTTGAGCAACGGAACAACAAACTGTAAAGAGCCTTGTCAGTAAAGGGATTTTCTTGGTCATTACGGCAGTATCAAACGCCATCGACGGTGTTAGATTCCCTATAGACTTTTCAAAGAGGGTTTACTGGATAATGCATTTACAATCATATATATTTGTCTGAACTTGTAAGGTTACTGCATGATTTAAGATGAAGTCAGCATTTGAAGAAAAACATCCGTAAAAGCTAACACGACGTGTCGCTGCTTGCATTGTACTGATGTCTGTATATGTGTGTGTGTGTGTGTGTGTGTGTGTGTGTGTGTGTGTGTGTGTGTGTTGGGGTGTGTGTGTGTGTGGGGGTGTGTGTGTGTCTGTGTGTGTGGGGTGTGTGTGTGTGAGAGAGAGTGTGTGTGTGTGCTCCTGCGTGCCGCGTGCGTGCGTGTGCGTGTGTGTGCGTGCGTGTGCGTGTGCGTGTGTGTGTCTGTGTCTGTGTCTGTGTTACAGGCACAGTGGATGTTTATCTGGGAGGTCAGCAACCAAACCAGAATATAGGTGTGAGGAGCAACGTACTACACACTTCTCTGAACATTGTTGGCACTAAATTCCTTGGAAAATACTGACAGCGTTCCTCTGAGCTTACATGTCTACGTTGACAGAATATTTGAATCAAAATTCTTAATTCTCATTCTTGTAGTTTTGTGAGTAGCTAATTTTCGATTAATGACCTTCAAGGGAATGTTCGTTGCACTGATAATTTCACTTATATCTGGGTCAATATTCAAAGCTGGGCCTCATTTTGTGACATGGACTTTCAATCTGTTCATGTTAGTAATCTGTCAGAAGTAGTGAATGGAAGGTATTCTAGATTTCCATCATTTTAACTTAAGTCATTCATAATGCAATTTTTTTTTTTTAAGTATAGCGTAACTGCGTTTACTCTGCCTTCCTTTTAAGATAACTAATTTGTATTAAAATCTATGCTTACACTTCTGTTATTAATATTTTGTAGGTTTTCAATATATAAATGTTTGTAATGTATGTACTGAACATACAGAGTTGATTTTTGCAGCTAGTATAGTTAATCAATTTCACTACGACCAAGAAAACGTTCGGAAATAACAATCATTCATCAAATTAATATCTGTGGCTATTGTTTCTTGGTTACAAAATGTAAACGTCAGCAGTCGGCTCTGTTTTGGGAAACGACCTACAGTACCACATCACAGTTTAGAAGATGCACAAAGTAATTCAATATACTTTGTTTTGCTTTAATCCAACGTATACACTTGCGGAATAGATATTATTCAAATGCTGAAGTGCCCTGATTGTTTTGGATGTTTGTTGGTTTGTACTTATATATAATAAAAATATATCGGTAGAAAAAACAACACACGCTTCCGTGAATATTTGTTTCCCTGTGTGCGTGCGTGCGTGAGTGAATGTTTGTGTGTGTATGTGTGTGTGTGTGTGTGTGTGTGTGTGTGTGTCTGTGTGTGTGTCTGTGTGTGTGTCTGTGTGTGTGTCTGTATGTGTGTGTGTGTGTGTCTGTGTCTGTGTGTGTCTGTGTCTGTGTGTCTGTCTGTCTGTCTGGGTGTAACCTCTTGTTTGCTGATATATGTCATCCAAAAACATTGAGAACTAAAGTCCATCACACACGTATTGTGAAGGGCTTGTGAATCTACGCTATCGGTCGACCTAATGTTTAACACCGACACTATTAATTCACACGCGAGATAAACAGAAAAAGTATCGACTATGCGCTTTTCGTTTTGTCCGTCAGCATTCCTTCCTTATCCGTTACAATACATATCTCAGTAGCTCAGGGCTAGATGATGCGTTATAGAAACAAACGAATTAAAGCAAAGTAGCAAAATCAGCGCTACGTTATCTCTCTCCGGCAAGAAAAACAAAACAGACTGAAACATAAAAAGAAAACAGATAGTGAACCACATCAGTTTTAGGTGCAGATGCTTTTTGCATTACTGATAGTACTCAGGGATCAAAAACATATAACACACCAGTATCTTATTTAACTCGTAGAACCTGAATAAAGAGTGATAGCTTCTGTTTAGTTTCTGGATGAAATTGTACACACATTCTATTTTCATTGCTCAACATGGCTTTGTCTGTGTTAACCATATTTCTCCTAATTCTCTCATTGATATGGGTATGTTCGGAGTCAAAAGAAAGCGTGTACAAAATGAGAAAACTCAAGGCTTTAGCATCCAACTACCCGTTCAACAACGTGTCCCTCCCGTGGGAGGATCGTGTGAATGACCTGGTCAACAGACTGACCCTGGAGGAGATACAGGACCAGATGGCGCATGGGGGAGGGGGGAAGCAAAGTAAGTTCAGACACTATAAAACAACAGGGTTTTCTATCACTTTTCTATATTCTTTCCGTCAGCGTCATCAGTATATGAATGTCATGTGTATGATTGAGTGTGTGTGTGTGTGTGTGTGTGTGTGTGTGTGTGTGTGTGTGTGTGTGTGTGTGTGTGTGTATGTGTGTGTTTGTGTGTGTGTGTGTGTGAGTATGTGTGCGTGTTTGTGTGTGTGTGTGTGTGTGTGTGTGTATGTATGTGTGTGTGTGTGTGTATGTGTGTGTGTGTGTGTGTGTGTGTGTGTGTGTGTGTGTGTGTGTGTGTGTGTGTGTGTGTGTGTGTGTGTGTGTGTGTGTGTGTGTAGACATGGGAGAGAGAAATACAGACAGACAGTGAATCTGACCGATACGCGAAGATTAACTATATATAGCACTATTGAAAAATGTTTCTTTCAAGGTTGAAAGTATTCTAGGCCTTAAAGCACACAACAAATCGCAAAATACGCTATTTGTCTGCACTACGAATTCATACTACCCTCATAGCTAGTCTCAGATAATAACTCGGCAGCTTTCTGTTATTCGCTCTAGTATGTAGACACACTAGAAACTGGCATGCGACTGTCCACTAGGAAATAATGTAAGTTTGACAATCGGGTTTGCGAGCTACATTGTTAAATGACAAAAATATACGTGTAGCGTAGAGCTAGAGTTCATGCTTTGTAAATTTATATTCCACTTTTAAATGCTTGAGTTTTCTTTGTAACTACAAAGCGCTTTACTTCTGTTTGTATTTGTTTTTCTATTTATCGAATAATTATATGGCGTTTAGAAATAAAAGGTATAATTGGCTTACATACACATAGCTTTATTATTGTTATCATTATTATTGTTGTTATTACTGTGATTTCTTCGTGTAATGTACAGGCGAACCAGCCAAGGCTATAGAACGACTGGGCATTGGTCGCTACCAGTGGTCAACCGAATGCCTGAGGGGAGATGTGGGTCAAAACGCAACCGCTTTTCCGCAATCACTGGGGCTTGCTGCAGCTTTCAGGTGATTTTCTATATCTGTCAAAATGTGCATTTTGGTGTTGACCCATACGTTGCCGGTTATTTAAAGGGATATTGTTTGTTTGCCGAAGTGCTTAAACGCGTGTGCAATATTGCTGTGGGATATGTCAAAATAATGATCATGCTGTATAACTCAAATCCTTTGATTTTTAGGCGTTGGATTAACATGGATTTTGTTATTCGCATTTTTGTTCGTCAGTCGGTCATTGAACATATATACTCGCAAAAGAGTTATGTACCAGGCAAGCTTTAGGTTCAACCACTATTTGCCTTTTTTTTAAATGGAGGTTTTCATAATCAATTCGTGGGTATCTGTTCGCGTGTGACATCTATGTTTGTGTGTGTTTCCGCTCTTTCTGTTTTCTAATGTGAAAGCAACCCCCCCCCCCCCCCAAGGAAAATATCACAAAAGAACTGCAATTCTTACATCATAAATGAATTTGTATTTATCATGTAGTTATACGTTTCTGTTTTGTTTCATGTTATAGTTCTTCACATCAGGTTGCTTGAAAATAACAGTGGACATTTCAGTGTCGTACCAGTTGATTTCTATTTGCAATTGAAGCTCACTGGACAATACCGTAATTATAACACAATGGACATTTATTGAGTCAATCTTTACTCTCGATACCTCTTTGTAGCCCAGACCTCATTTTCCGGATGGCCCAAGCAACAGCCGTAGAGGTGCGTGGAAAACACAACGACTTTGTCAAACAGGGGATCTATCTCAGCCACACGGGTGCCTCCTGCTTCTCCCCCGTCATCAACATCATGAGGGACCCGCGGTGGGGCAGGAACCAGGTACACTGGTGACATGGCATGTCTGTTGATGCCGTATATATGGTTTATATAATATGTTTGAATCAGACAATTCTATCACATGAATGCTTTCTGATTTGAGTGTAATTGTAACGCAGCGAGGGCAAGTATTCAGGAACATTCCATGGCTTGTATTATGTTGTTTTTTCTTCTCAAGGAAACATCTTATTTCTTTTCTCTCTGCTATTCACAAACCCCAAATTGAAGCCACTCCTCGAACACATTTACGAAGTACATATCAATGCCATCTTCAATTCACATTTGTACAAATGGTTGAATCATTGGCAGCAAAACCAGGTCAGTTGTTAATGATACTCTGTGATGCCAGGAAACGTACGGGGAGGACCCCTACCTGTCCGGTGTGTATGCTGCTAACTTCATCCAAGGTCTCCAAGGTAATGACACGCGCTACGTCCGTGCCAGCGGTGGATGTAAACACTTTGATGTTCACGGCGGTCCTGACAGCATCCCTGTCAGCAGGTTCAAGTTCAATGCCCAGGTACACAATTCTATACGTTTTCAAATTGTGTAAATGTGTTTAGAATTTGAGCACACCAAATCACATTCTCCTTATATTTGTCAGGGCAAGGCGATGAATATTTTATCAGTTAATCTGCATTGGTGTCAAAGTACTCGAACAGCAATTGGCCAAAACATGGATCTGTGGTTTTCAGTATCAATAGTGATATATGAGAATGTCGTATGTCGCTGGTGGCAATTGTTCATTTCGAGATAACACAACGTTTGACCTGCATCCAACGGTAAAAAAGAATAGTATTACTGAAATGGAAATTCATATGTTTGAATGTATCTAAGTTGAAACGTTCTTGGTAATTCAATAGAAACATATTTGTCCCTAGCAATATGTTTAGAATAGCACTTTCACCGAGGAAGCTTTAGAAAACTGGTACACCGGGCTCCGGGCTTTGTCTACAACGGCCACCCAAGGGGCCAACCAAAACTAGCCTTTATAGACAGGTGGTCGTTCTCAAGAGGTGGTTGCTAGGGCTGGTTCGATTGTACATGTACTAAATTGCTGTAATTCTGTTAAATCTCCAAACAGGTTTCAGAAAGAGACTGGCGATCGACATTCCTGCCTGCCTTCAGAAAGTGTGTGGAGGCTGGCACCTACAACCTCATGTGCAGTTATAACAGGTAGGTCTGTGCATTACAGAGCAAAGCCACTAGTGCCTTTACAAACGAACTTTTCCTATCTCCCATTCTACTTCTTCTTCTTCGTTCGTGAGCTGAAACTCCCACGTTCACTCATGCTTATGCGCGAGTGGGGTTTTGCGTATATGACCATTTTTTATCCCGCCATTCAGGCAGCCATACGCCGCTTTGGGGGGGGGATCTTTTCTCTCATGATACATTCTGGTTGTAGCGTGAACGGGATCCCAGCATGCGCTAACCACAAGTTGCTGACGGACATTCTTCGCACGGAATGGGGCTTCAAAGGCTACGTCGTCAGCGATGGTGGGGCGTTGCATATTGTCGTGAGTGGTCACCACTACCTCAACAACAGCGTGGACACTGCAGCAGCCTGTGCTAATGCTGGCTGCAGTCTGGAGCTCGGTGGAGGAATGAATCCAATTTTCATGTCAATCTGTAAGTTGACGAAGTAGTCAAAAGAATATCAAAAAGGGAACAAGGGATTGCAGGTGACACAGGAATCTCACCCGCAGTCCCTTGTTCCATTTTTGACGAAGTGAGTTGTTTGGTGCGGTTGTACGTTTTTCGTGCCACTCAAACCTTTTGGTTATTTGGGACCATTGCAATGGGGGGGTTTTCCTTTCTAAGTCAATGCAAAAGTTGCAGAATTTGCTGTGACATAGTAAAGAGTTTCTGTAATTA
>NC_090247.1:65288203-65505703 GCF_037325665.1 Littorina saxatilis
GCACATACGCTGATCACCTTGGTTACAGAAATGTAAGACGAATAATGAGTTTGATGGCTCAGACCAAATAAATTAAGTTATTTACGAAATATTTTCTTCACGCAGGGCAGTATGACATAGAATACAAACTTTGTCATATATCTATAATGTTGTTTTATGTGAAGGTGGCGCAGATTTACGTGAGTTGGAGGAACAAGACCACCCCTTCACCGGCGCTGCAGCTGGTGTGGTTTGACCGCATCACTCAAGTAGAGGCTGGCGTGGAATTGATTCAGGTGGACTTTGAGATTGATCCCAAGTCTTTGGCTCTATGGCATCCCGACGGCTGGTACATCGAACAAGGTAGCTTATCTTTGGTGGCGCTCATATTGTTATGTTATAATAATAATTATGATGAGGAAACTTATATGGCGCAAATCCTAAAATAGTTCCAAGTGCTTCACAAAAACATATATAACTAAATTATTCTGTACAGAGTTTCCAAATGTAATACTCATACACGACACTTATACAATGTACACAGTTTTTACAAGCATGATAACAAGTCAAAAAGTTATACACATTATATGATGAAATTGTAACGATATCAACTCGAGTAAATCATTGTTGTCGATTTTTTCCAAAATAGATGATTTAAAGGAGTTTTGTTTTTAGCTGACGTGAAATCACACTCCGCCGATAACTCAGCAGGAAATAACCTTTGGTTAATTATCTAAGATTTATACCATACTTTGTAATTTACAGGCACATTAGATGTGTATGTGGGAGGACAGCAACCAAACCAGAAGAGGAATGCATCCAGCAACGTGATTCATACATCTCTGGACATTGTTGGCACCAAGTACCTCGGGAAATACTGACAGCCATATCCCCCTTTTTATTATCGACGAGGAAACACTCTACACCAGTAGGAATATTAGTTGTCTCTAAAATCCTGTTGCTTAAACATGCTATCTGTAGTTGCTACCACTTGCTATGCGCATTTAGAAGAATACTATCAGTTCTCACAGAGTAGACTTGGGAAATCCTGCCATCACTGCAGAAATCTCTATGCGACACAGTTGGTTTCGTATAGTGTTTGGTATCCTAATTAATCATATTTACCTGTTTTATCAATTGATATTGTAATTTTGTAATGTTTGCTCTTGTTAATTGTTATCAAGCATTTTCATTGATTGCTTTGTACATTCTTTTATTTGTTAATCAGTGTATGTATCAGCTTTAATTATATGTTGTCATTGTTGTCATTGTTGTTGCTTGTTTGTACTCTTTGAAGGAAATACGAAAATAAATCAACCCGTCTTGCTTTGTGTTTACTGTTGTCATGTTATTGTATATGAGTATGCTGGCACCGGAGTTTCCAGAATGTCACCCAATCATCAGAATGTTCTTAAATGTTCATCCAATGAAAATAAGAAACACTATGTGGGCACACAAGTCTAGGATTGAGTTACCTACCTTGTTGATTCAAGCAAAGATGGATAATACGGATTCAAGATATTGATCTAGACGGTTCTGGGTAGGATTCGTTTGTACATATGTTTCTGCGAGTAAGTACAGAAAATACAACATGCGCGATTTATCAGCTTGCATAAACAACTGGTAAACTCCTACTGTGAAGACCCACAACGCACCCCTCATGCAATACCAATAAATAATAAGCACGTTCCTACATACACAATATTTGACGCGCGCGCGCACACACACACACATGCACGCACGCATAAACGAACGCAAGCACAAACAATCAAACACACACACAAACACACACTCACACACACACACACGCACACACACACGCGCGCATGCGCGCACGCACACACATACACACACGCACACACACGCACACACATACACACACGCACACACACACACACACACACATGGTTTCTGCTGTAGAGATAACTATATACTAAAGATAGAAGGAAACAAACATGAGTTAGCATGAGCATTGGGGCACAAGTTCACGGATGTACAATGCAAATAGTAAAACTCAAGTATCAAACTTCAATTAAGCATCACAACTAAACCACAGTACCCTCATTTACTGTGCATATCCACAACTTAACAAACATGTTTAGAATGTTTGTCAACGCAAAGGGATAATGTATGGGACATAACCATGCCCTCAACGCAGTAACTGGCTCTGTATATTAACATGATATATTTTTCTTGAGACTTAAAGTGACCATAGTAAAGTGCTACGTACACGATTTCATTAAATCACGTGTTTGCCAGACAACCCGTACGAAAAGGTCAAACACAAATGCATTCACAATTTTATTTTTTAGTTGATAATGGTATGTCGTTATCCAAAACATTATTTGATATATAAAATAAATGGGAAACACACACACACTCACACACACACACACACACACACACACACACACACACTCACACACACACAAAACACACACACACACACACACACACACACACACACACACACACACACACACACACACACAATGTCATTGAATTAAGCAGTTATTCAGGTTTGTTGATTTATGCCAATGCATCTCCTTTGTCCAGTTAAAGACGCATTCATTAAACCCTTTCTTAGTGAATTCAGATAACTGTGCTTGCTGTGTTTCTTTAGTAAGTCATGACAATAACTTGTCCTATTAGCGACCTACATCAAGTGATAAACGGTGATACGAGGCTCACGTTTTTATATTTAGTCAAGTTTTGACTAAATATTTTAACATCGAGGGGGAATCGAAACGAGGGTCGTGGTGTATGTGCGTGTGTCTGTCTGTCTGTGTGTGTGTGTGTGTGTGTAGAGCGATTCAGACTAAACTACTGGACCGATCTTTATGAAATTTGACATGAGAGTTCCTGGGTATGAAATCCCCGAACGTTTTTTTCATTTTTTTGATAAATGTCTTTGATGACGTCATATCCGGCTTTTCGTGAAAGTTGAGGCGGCACTGTCACGCCCTCATTTTTCAACCAAATTGGTTCAAATTTTGGTCAAGTAATCTTCGACGAAGCCCGGGGTTCGGTATTGCATTTCAGCTTGGTGGCTTAAAAATTAATTAATGACTTTGGTCATTAAAAATCGGAAAATTGTAAAAAAAAATAAAAATGTATAAAACGATCCAAATTTACGTTTATCTTATTCTCCATCATTTGCTGATTCCAAAAACATATAAATATGTTATATTCGGATTAAAAACAAGCTCTGAAAATTAAATATATAAAAATTATTATCAAAATTAAATTGTCCAAATCAATTTAAAAACACTTTCATCTTATTCCTTGTCGGTTTCTGATTCCAAAAACATATAGATATGATATGTTTGGATTAAAAACACGCTCAGAAAGTTAAAACAAAGAGAGGTACAGAAAAGCGTGCTATCCTTCTTAGCGCAACTACTACCCCGCTCTTCTTGTCAATTTCACTGCCTTTGCCATGAGCGGTGGACTGACGATGCTACGAGTTTGCTGAAAAATGGCAGCTACTTGACTAAATATTGTATTTTCGCCTTACGCGACTTGTTGTTAACCTAAGGTCGTGCATATCGATCTAATCTTCATGCTAGGTTTGAACGCGTATCAATTGCTGACTTAAAATAGCCATACCATACGTTATGTTTTCCTATCATGATGGCCTGTTTTAAATAGCTGATACTGCACATCGGATTCAGTCAAGACACTGCTTGTAGTAAGTGTACAATGTACAGTGAATATTGTGTTGCGTTTCTGTTAACACCATCGACAAAAATAGCACCAAGATTTCACAAAACCACTCAGAAAGCCATTGTTCGCTTCAAGCTTTAAGTGGTCACAAAGAACACTACACTTTCCAAGACTATTCCGATCATCGACATTCAAGCTAATCATTGCTCCCAGTAAAGTGCGTTAGTGAACATCTGAAGTGAAGAAAACTTCAACTCTCAACTACAGTGCTGGCGAATCATATGGTTTTCTTGGTAGTGCATTGTATTATTTCTACAACTATCGCTCAAATCTCGCCATGAAGCAAAAGGCAATTTCAATACTAGCAATATCGGTGTTCTTCGTCCACCTTTCCACGTCGGCTTTTTCGAATTCGAGACAAGGCGTGGAGAGACAAATTCAGACTGGAGACTTTCCGTTTCGTAACGTGTCCCTCCCGTGGGAGGATCGTGTGAATGACTTGGTCAACAGACTGACACTGGAGGAGATACAGGACCAGATGGCGCATGGCGGAGCAGGTAATGATGATGATGGTGATGAAGATGATGAAGATGATGATGATGATGATGATGATGATGATGATGACGATGAGGATGATGATGATGATGATGATGGTGGTGTTGGTGCTGGTAGTGTCGATGATGATGATGATGATGATGATGATGATGATGATGATGATGATGATGCTGATGCTGATGATGATGATGATGATGATGATGATGATGATGATGATGTAACTGCTGCTGCAGCTGCTGCTGCTGATGGTGATGATGATGATGATGATGATGATGATGATGATGATGATGATGATGATGATGATGATGATGATGATGATGATGATGATGATGAGATAGACACACATACACAGAGAGAGATGGAGAGTGTGTGTGTATAAGAGAGAAAGGGAGAGAAAGCGAGAGAGGTAGAGAGAGAGAGAGAGAGAGAGAGAGAGAGAGAGAGAGAGAGAGAGAGAGAGAGGGAGAGACAGATACAGAGAGACAGAGAGAAAGAAAGAGTGAGTGGGAGACACAGAGAGAGAGAGAGGTCTTTCCTCATGATCAGTGAGATTCAAGTCTCTTCAACCAGTTACCATTATCATTACTATGAAATCGTGATAACAAAGCATTAGAAGTTAAAGTTGACAGAAACACACTGTCAGAGAAACCTTAAAATACTATCCACTTGTACAAGATTGTTCGCTGCGTTGATCAAGGTGGACCAGCCAAGGCAATAGAGAGACTGGGCGTTGGTCAGTACCAGTGGGCGACCGAGTGTCTCAGAGGGGACGTAGCGCCTAACGCCACCACCGCTTTCCCTCAACCCATCGGCCTCGCTGCTGCCTTCAGGTAAGCAGAACTCATTGTAACGACGAAACATTGCATTAGTTTGAATTGTTTGAAGCCTGTACCTAATTGGGCGAAGTGGACTACGCGAAGTATGCTTCGCGAAGCTGACCGCACTGAGCTTTAGTGCTGAGTTTTCGGTAAAAAGACTTCGGGAAGTCTTCGCGAAGTCGACTTCGTGCTCAATTCAAGACCGCCTTTACTCAACATGTAGAATAGCTTCAAGCAGAGATCACAGGCTTTCGTGTGTACAGATATATAAAATGTAAATGATTTATTGTCCATATGTGACGTTATATTGTGCAGTAACGTGAGGTATGTAAACAGACACTTACACAAGCAGACACCCAGACAGACAGATAGACAGACAGAAAGACAGACAGACAGACAGCCAGACAGACAGACAGACAGACAGACAGAAAAAAAACACGGGTTTCATTCTTGGAATGCATTCTGCATCGGAGTTATACCATTTTCAGTCCTGACCTGATTTTTCGACTGGCCGAGGCCATAGCAGTGGAGGTCAGAGGAAGGCACAATGACTACGTCAAACAGGGCAACTTTGGTGTCCACACCGGTGCCTCCTGCTTTGCCCCCGTCATCAACATCATGAGGGACTCCAGATGGGGTAGGAACCAGGTCAGTTAGATATCTCCGACGTCTTCTTTAGAGGATGAGAAAAATGCAGGCTATTGAAACATTCAATAGCTATTCGTTCGAAAGAAATGGCTTCTGAGCAAATGATAAACTGCACAACCTTCTTTAAATGTTCTGTACCAACACAAATAAACCTGAAATATAAAAATATCATCCAGTGTGTATGAAGACAAGTTTGCGTTGGACGATTCCTTTTTACCCGGTCTTCAGGGCCGAGGTGCACGAGAATGTGACCAACCGGGTGGGGGCCAGTTGCAATGTTGGATTGGCTGAAATTGAGATTTGATATGATTTCAACGAGTCAGATCCCATGGTTTGTTCTCTCCCGGTTGCGTGGCTCCCACTTTCGCTTCGTGCATCCCAGCCCTGGTCAAGGCTTGTCTCTTGCTTGCATTGAAAGTGAAGTGCCCTCATCTTAACAGCACTTTCCTGATCGATTTACGGGATTGGTGTGCTGCTGTATAGATTTTCTGCTGTTAAACGTTTGAATTTACGATTTATCAGTTCGGGTGCACAATTATGCAAGCACCTTTGGTTTAGCTGCCATATTATGCTCCTTAAGTCTGTCCGCCTTAATTGGGCGAATTCGACTACGTGAAGTATGCTTTGCGAAGCTTGCCGCACGGAGCTTTAGAACCGAGTTTTCGGTAAAAAGATTGTGGACTCAGTTAAGGGCCGCCTCTTCTATACGAAGCTGTCTGAGTATTCCCTGCATTCCTGTTCTTAGTTTGCACTTCTCCTTACCTGTTGACACCTTTATAATGGCAGGAAACGTACGGAGAGGATCCTCTCCTGTCGGGTGTCTACGCCGCTAATTACATCAAAGGTCTCCAAGGCAACGACACGCGCTACGTCCGAGCCAGCGGTGGATGCAAACACTTCGATGTGTATGCTGGACCCGAGAACATCCCCGAGAACAGGTTTTCTTTCAATGCTCAGGCAAGAAACTCTTCACAAAACATTTCCATGTGACATAAAAGTGAAACGGTAAAGATCTGGTGACAACAAAAATGTGTTCCTCTGATATTCGCCGTTCAAGCAGCGACACGGCTCAATCATGACACATGTTTAAGCACTGACAAGATTGTTATACTTGTGTTTTAAAGGCACAGTGCGCCACCCGTAAACCATCACAGATACTGTCAGGTTTTTACACACAGTACAAACACCCTTCCATTTGAACGCTCACCAAACGGGAACATCCTAGGTGCCCTACGTAAAGAGCGAGCAATTTTCAAAGAATTAATTTTGCGGATTGTGTCAGAGACAATCGGACCGTGGTGCGTTTTGGCGCTAGACCTAACTTTTAAAATGTAAATAATAAATTCAATCAATATCAATATGAGGCTTATATCGCGCATATTCCGTGGGTACAGTTCTAGGCGCTCTGCAGTGATGCCGTGTGAGAGGAAATTTTATACGGCCAGTAAAATTGACAGCTTGTTACACAAACATTCTTAAATCATAAAAGAATTCCTTTTTCGTCAAGACAAGATCAGTACAATTCGAAGTTTTAAAAGTTTGAAAAAAGAAAAGCCCGGAAGCAGGGTCACGCAAGGTCGTGTTTCTCGTAGCAGCCGACGGTTTATACCTATCGCCAGTTCCTCTGAACAGTCAAAAGCCATCGCTAGAGTTCTTGTGAACCACAGCCGTTTGTTTCGTGCATAGTCAGAGCCAGGTACTTATTAACGTGCTATTGCAGATAAGCTCACAGCGAGTCGCATTCAAATTATTAACTGACGACTACATTGTGAAAAGGGGAAATTTGATCACACGGGTTCACGATGACTCAGGGGTAAGCTAAGATAAACCACGCAAAAATAGATTCTTTGAAAATTACTCGCTCTTTACGGAGGGCACCTAGGATGTTCCCGTTTGGTGAGCGTTCAAATGGAAGGGTGTTTGTACTGTGTGTAAAAGCCTGACAGTATCTGTGATGGTTTACGGGAGGCGCACTGTGCCTTTAACGCTTATATTCGTAACGGCTGGTTGGGAAGAACATCTGTAAATGAAATCTTGAAAAGAGAAGAAGTGCATGTACGCATTGTTAAATTCAAGAAGTCTCTAAGATGCTTTGCAGGAATCACAGTAAAGACGGTGTCGAAAGGGTAGTGGGAATAAAAGACGAAAACATCAATTTTCATTATGTCAATCCAGATGTGAAGGCAGCAGAAGCCGAGTTCTGCCACACAAATTACGAATGACAAACATCTACATATTTCTTGTGTGTTTTATTTCACTCTTAAATGCTTGCATACACAGGTAACAGACAGGGACTGGAGAACAACATTCCTACCTGCCTTCAGAATGTGTGTGGAGGCTGGCACCTACAACCTCATGTGCAGTTACAACAGGTAAACTTGTTGAATGTTGAATGTTTCTTTTTACCTATGAAATGCGTAAAACAAAGCTGTTTTAAGTATCCGTGGCATAACATAGATACTCTTTGTTTTGTGTTGCTCGTGCAACATCTAAGAATAGTCTATTATTTTGTGTGAATATATTGACATTGTGGGTTCTTCTTGTTAGGGTTTTGTTGTTGGTGCTGTTGGTGTTGTTGATGCTGTTGGTGTTGTTGTTGATGATGTTGTGGTTGTTTTTGCTGTTGTTGTTGTTGTTGTTGTTGTTGTTGTTGTTGTTGTTGTTGTTGTTGTTGTTGTCGTCGTCATTGTTGTAGTGTTTCTTTTTGTCTGTGTTTTTACTCCAGAGTAAACGGCGTTCCTGCGTGTGCAAGTCGCGAGCTACTCACGGATATTCTGCGTACGGAATGGGGATTTAAGGGCTACGTGGTCAGCGATGGAGGGGCGCTGGACTTCATCATCAGTGATCACCACTACTTCAACAACCCCGTGGAAACTGCAGTGGCCTGCATCAACGCTGGCTGCAATCTGGAACTCGGTGCATCAGGACCCCTTGACCAGCCTGTCTTCATGTCTATCTGTAAGTTTAGTGCTGTTTTACGAACTAGATATGTCACCATTTGGATATGTCATCGGTGTATCTTTATCATTAACATCGTTGGTGTCGTCGTCACCATCATCATCGTCATTGTCGTCGTCATCGTTTTCGTCGTCACCATCATCAGCATCGTCGTCGTCATCATCATCATCATCATCATCATCATCATCGATCATCATCATCATCATCATCATCATCATCATCATCATCATCATCATCATCATCGTCATCATCGTCATCATCATCACCATCATCATCATCTGTTTAGATAATAAAACACACGTAACTATTTGTAGCATGTGAGGTCTTCGCCCCACTGTTTATAGTTCTGAGAAATGCATACTAATTTATGCAGAAAATTGTATTTGCAAAGCTTTTTTCAGGAATGTGTTCAGGTGTTCTGGTTCTAAAACACATTAACTCACTCATTTATTAGAAAATATAGGCGTCTGCAAAAAGTCTACGAGATAGACTAAAGTACACACTAAAATATAAGTGGTGTCAGTGTTATGGTGAGTATATTATAAGATGTTTGATGACAAGCTTTTTTGTCGGTCCGAGGGGGAGCATATCGTCTTTTGTTTCATATTTATTGACCAAGGCCGAAGGCCGCGGTCAATAAATATGAAACAAAAGTCGATATGCCCCCCGAGGACCGACAAAAAAGCTGGTCTGGCAACAAACCATCAAACATCGTTTTTGTCATCATTTTGGTGGTTCAACATTAAATGAAAAATCAACACAGGGAGCCATGGTTTGAAACGCGAGTTCTGTTATTATAATGCATGTTCGGGGCCCCAGCACGTTGTTCAAAGCTGGCGTGCGAAAGCAACTTACTGTGTGTGATTTGAGTTTATAATGTTGAGACAAGTATGTCAGGTTTGAGGATGCGAAGTTCTGTAGGTTCCGACTACAGAGTGGTGTGTGAAACCAACAGTAAGCGCCTTTGAGACGATAGTGCCCACATGTTGCATTCGAGCGATGGGATTGTCGTATTTCAAACGAGGTGATTTGCTTGCACAGTCAGCGTTGACCATCTCACAACAGATCTGTTATGTGGATTATCGTGCGACGTTCGAGTCGGGGGCAAGGAATCGCAGGAAGCAAAGATGAGTCTTTTTCCATTGTCACCTTTCTTTCCGGTTGTTGGTGCATATAATATTGTGCGGACAAAATGATGCGACGGCGAGTGTTTTTTGCCTCCAAGATTTTGTGGTGTGGGTATTGTTTTGCTCGTTTCATACCCACACCAAAACCTGAAACACACCCCACCCTCCCCCTCCCTCACAATCAGTCCATGAACACAAACTCTGACACACACAAATTAATGATCAAGTTACCCCCCTCCCAACCCTTCACTTGCAAACCTGCAACGCAGACGATCATATTATTGATTAAATATTCATATAGGTCAGTGTTGGGTTTTTTGTTCTTGTTTGTGTTATTGCAGAATCGGTGTTCTCTTATTGCTACACGTGTCTCTTCATTACATTTCACCATCGCCCTACCACCCTGCCCCTCTCGGTATTCCACGTTTTCAGTGGTAAATATTAGTAATCGAATATTGAAGCTACGTTGAGTCAAAGGTCACAGAAGATTTGCTTCGTGCAGCACTGCACGAATTGGGTCAAAGGACACAAACGATTTGCGTCGTGCCGCGAAGGAAAGATAATCGCGATCTTATTTCTCATTGCCTCTCTGTTTTTCATTAGACTTGTCATTCTGCTTGCTCGGCTTTGTCAGATGTCTTCATTTCTTGTTGCTATGTTCTTTGCTTTTTTATTATTATTTTTTTATTTGCGCTTAGTTTATCGATACAACGTCTTGTGCACGGGTCAAAATGTGTGTGTCAGGGGTCAATTGGTTTGACTTAAACTTGACGTTCGTGTTTCTCCAAACAGAGATACACGCACTCCATGACTTTGTGAGAAGATAAAACATATCGATAGGTTTCATTTGTTTGCGATAAAGCATAAATGTATGACCTTTGATGAGGTAGTTTTGTTTTTTGTTTACATTTGCCAGTTTGCCAGTTCGTATTTGGAACTTGGCGAAGCAGTGTCGTCTGTTTAGGTCTGGGGAAACGCCAATGAAAAGAGCCGAAGAATCCTTGAGCGTTTCTATTGGGTTTGCTTTTGATTATCCATGTAATAGGGCTTCCTGCAACTATGGTAACCGGGGATTTATTCCCCGGGGAACATGAGATTTATTTCCCAGGTGCTTGTGAATGAAAACTCGTGAAAATGATGACAACAGTCTTTATTTATCTATCTATTTATTTGTTTGTTTGTTTGTTTTTTGTTTGTTTTTCCTATGTTGTTTTTTGTTTGTCTGTGTTTGTTTGTTGCGGTTTGTTGTTGTTGTGGTTTTTGTGTTTTTGTTTGTTTTTGTTTGTTTCATTCTTTCTGTCTGTCTTTACTTTTTTCTTTCTTTCTTGTTTTCTTTTCTTCTTTTACTAAATGTGATTTTTTTTTCATTGTCAGTGGAAGCGATAAAACAGAACCTGTTGAAAGAAACCAAACTTCGTGAGATGGTGGCGCCATTGTTTTACACCAGAATGAGGCTGGGCGAGTTTGACCCACCGGAAATGAACCCCTACAGCAAACTGAGCACCACAGACGTGTTGACTCCTGAACACAAGGCCCTGGCTGTGGAGGCAGCCATGAAATCCTTCGTCCTGCTCAAGAATAATGGGGTTCTACCTCTCAAGCAAGTTGGGACTATCGGGGTATGCCAGTTTATGTTTTTGAGTCTTGCAAAGTTGCAACCTACCTGGGGCGAAAATACTTCATCACTGAGCTAAAGGTCACATTGCACACCACCAGCTCATTAACACAGGTTTTAACCAATTCTCATTCTAAACTGCGAAGCAGCATTCTTTTTAGCAAGTTTTAAGACACAAAATAGAAAGTGGGGTTTGGTCCAAAAATGAGAGGATGCGCACTTTGTGTGTCTTATACTAGGCAGTTCAAACAAATATCTATCTGTTTTATTACACTGCGTCATGGTAATTTTACTTTTCGATTCCAGGAAGATTACATTTTTGGCAGAAAATACCTTCTCACAGGTGGATTTAGAAACTGTTCAAATTGCCCCATACACCGCACCCACACATTCACAACCAAATACAAAAGACGGTGTTGTTGCTCAATGCGTTATAATTTCCCGCTGTTAAGCATCAGATATCTTCTTCTTCTTCTTCTTCTTCTTATTATTATTATTATTATTATTCGTTCATGGTATGAACGTACCACGTTCATCCACGTTTTTGCACGAGTTTTTTTTTACGTGTATGACCGTTTTCACCCCGCCTTCCAGGCAGCCACAGGCCGCTTTCGGAGGAGAGCATCATAAATTGTGATGCTCTGTCATTTTGTGAAGGTGGTTGGGCCAATGGCCGACAGCGCTGACCAGCTGTTCGGTGACTACAATCCTGTACCACCCCCTGGAGATGTGACCACACCACTGGCCGGCCTGGCTGCCATGGCAACCAAGACACAGTACGCCTCTGGTTGTAACGACACCAACTGTAATGTGTACAACTCGTCAGTTGTCTTGAAGGCCATCAGTGGCACTGACATCAACTTTGTTGTCTTGGGCACCGGTGAGCGTGTGTTGGTCTGTCTGCCTGTTTGTGTTCTTTCTGACTGACTGTTTCTCCGTTTGAGCCAGATTGATTTGTGGCGCTTTCTGAGTATTCCCCTTTCCCTTTCCCCTAAGGCAAAAGGAAGGAGGTACAACACACACACAAGCACACACACACACACACACACACACACACACACACACATACACACACACACATACACACACATACACTCACACACACACACACGCAAACACACACGCAAACACATACAATGACACACATACACATACACACACACACAGATACACACAGACACACACACACACACACACACACAAACTGCTTGAAAAGAACAAAGTTGGCCACTGGATTAGTTGCATTGTCAGCACATTTTAATAAAACGACATGAAACACAGCTTGGTTGTACCCTGGTAAACATGTCTTGTTTCTCAGTTGAACGAACTGCGTCTTATTTATTTCTAGGCCAGGCAGTGGAAAGAGAAGGCCACGACAGACCCGACATCGAGTTAGCGGGAAAACAGAAGAATCTTTTTCTCGACGTTATCAGTAACAGTAAGTACCATCAGATTTATTTATTTATTAATGGATTTGTTTCTCCGTTATATATCACATTGTTTTTGCTTAGAAATGGGCAAACATGTGTATTATACATACACAGATATGGATATATACCTAGTACATAATATACAAAATGTTCATACCTTACAGATATTGTGAACGATGTCTTGGTTGAATCACGCGCACACTCACAAAGGGCAGGGTTTTGAAATTGACCTATTCATTCCGGTTGGAAGCGACAATCTAACGACATTCGTAAAATGGCTACGTCTGGTACGCAAAAACACGCAACCATACCTGCTTTGCCTTTTGCTGTTCAGTTTTGATCAGTTCTTTACTTAAAAATCGAGCGAAGGATTCTGAATTATTGCAAACATCAGACTGCATGCTATTAATCACATCACACCAAGACCCTAATTGAGCTAAATAAAAAGAAGTGATGAAAACGTAATTCTTCTATGTATTTTATGTTATAAGGCTTACCTCACTTGAACTGGGCCACGTTCTTTAATGCGGGAGGAGAAGCAATATTATCGCCTTTTTACTGATCACATGACAAAACATGCTGTTGTCATTGGTCAACTAGGAACTGTATATCAATTGACATCGCGCAGGAAGTTCCCAGCGAATTTGATATCGCGCAGGAAGTAGTTCATCAATTTTAATTTTGAAGAATAAAATCTCACCTGAAGGAAACAAATGTCTCCCTTTTTTTAAATCACAAATTTATAAAAGAAAAGTAATTGAATCAGAAAGATTAAGCTGTGCAATGAATAAAATCAAACTGTTCCCACCCAGCTTTAACAGAGAAGTAGTAGAAAAGAATGTTACAATCTTACCGACTGAGGTAGTTGGAACAGCCATAAACAAAGCTGACCTTGAAAGTACCAGTAGTGGCAGTACTTACTGAGAAAACTGTGAGATCTCTTGCAGTGTTTCAGCGCACATCACTCACAAAAAGGCAGGAAATGAGCAGCCGATTTAAACAGTTCGCACCTGCATGAACCATTGTCCACCTTTCTTAGTCGTAGCCATACAACATCAACCGAACAACTTTCAGCATCTATCACAGTCACAGCGCCGTCGGAGGACGCCATTTTGGATGAGTCGTAAGCGAGACTGAGCTTAGACAACAGTATTATGCAATCCGCCGATACCGACAAATACCTGGAAGCTTTCTTGGGCACAGAAAATTAGCCAGAGGACTTTGCTGATACTGCCTGGCGCACTTCAGTTCCTGCCATCGTTCAAAATTGCCAAATCGAACAGTCAAAAAGAATACGACTGAGGAAGTAACTGGGACATTTTTCGCTGTTCCTTCGAACTGGCAACTCCACTGAACTTGTTAGTCTTTGTTGGTGATCTGTTTCAACCGTATATTTTTGTTCTTTTTTCATTATAAATGCCTTATTTTGTCTGGGAAAAATAACCAGTTACTGAAAAATAAAAGTAAGAGCAGCAAAGTTACGTCGGAAAGCAGGAAAAGACAACCCAACATTTCCAACATTAAATACAAGGCAGTAGCCTCCCTTGCGTTTGTCTGACTTCTTAGGTAGGTTTAGGATTCCTGCTGTTCCGAAATCGAATGCGATAAAATCGTTATCGTTAGATTTGACTGTGATATCAACATTTATCAGTCTGAATGTCTCGAAAGGCTGAATCATATCAGATCTCGGCTTACGCCTCGATCTGATATGAGTTCAGCTTTCTCGACATTCAGACTGATAAATGTTGATATCACAGTCAAATCTAACGATAACTAATACTAATGAGAAGACTGGTCTTTTTTGACGTCATCTGTTTTTTTCTCCATTTATAAGACAATCTCAAATGTTTGTTTGCACACTTTCAGCTCCATCGCATGTTCCCGTCGTGCTTCTCGTGTTTAGTGCTGGCCCAGTCAATATCTCCTTCGCTGACCAGGATCCACGTGTGTCCGCCATCATGGAATGTTTCTTCCCTGCCCAAGCCACAGGCGAGGCGTTACGTCACGTCCTGTTGAATGACGTCAAGGGCGCGGTGCCTGCTGGGAGACTGCCTTACACTTGGCCCCTTTTGGCGACGCAGGTACATTGCGCTCGTTATGTCAGAATAGTCAGTTGTAAGCCCTACACTTGTTTGCATCGAGGACTTGCATATATCAGAGTCACCTTGTAATCTCGCGCAGAGCCTTTCTACGTTTGCAGATCTGGCAGAAACAGGAACAACTACTTCAATACTACACTTTATTAGATTTTGCTAAACAAATCAGCATTATTTCAGCGAATGGATTCCTACTTGAAGCCATGTGGTGTATTTTATACAGACATTGGAATACATTCACCACCGCACTGATAGTTTGAAACGCGGAGAGTCTATTCCAGGTCAGCTATTTTTCTAAACTTTTTCCCCAGCTACCACCCATGGTGGACTACTCGATGCAGGGCAGAACGTACCGCTACTTTGCGGGGGAGCCGCTCTACCCGTTTGGCTACGGGTTGTCCTACACTACATTTGCCTACCCAGAGATGTCGCACCAAGGCTGGATCCACGCCGGAGATACCCTCAAAGGATACTTCGTCCTCCGTAATATGGGACACATTGAGGCTGACGAGGTAAAAAAAAAACACACAAAAACACGTCTATTGTTTTCGTAGACAAGTACCTTGCCAAACCGGCAATGTAAATCATCTGAACAGCAATATGTTGTAGTTGTGTACGCCCGTTTGCTTTTATGTCTCACATTTTTTTTCTAGCGTGTATAACTTTTTTTTTAAATCTCCTAAACATATTTATTACTAAATTTCAGAGCATGCACGTTTGACTAACTATGATTGATAACACCACCAAAATTGAGACTCTTGTACACACCAAATGTGTATTTTGTAATAGTGCATCCAACCTCCAGAGTCTATAATACTGAATCGAATTGATTCAGCTTAGAGTGTTACAGGTGTCTACCCAACTTCGCTTTGTAAGCATTGCAGATTTCGTTCTCAGATTATTATTTTCATTTTGTGATGTCGTGGCTTTGCCAGGTTGCACAGGTTTACATCAGCTGGAGAAATTATACAACTCCCTCCCCTCGCCTGCAGCTGGCATGGTTCAACCGTATCACAGTGCCTGTTGGGGGGAAAGGTATCACAGTGGACTTTGAAATCGACCCAAAGACTATGGCGGTGTGGCATTCGGACGGCTGGTACATTGAAGCAGGTACAATTTGTGTGTCTTCCCTAGGCGACACCAGAATTGTTTCAGTGGTTTCTGGACAATTGCTAAAGACCCTCTTAAAATAAAATATTTTGTAAGTGAACTGTCTCACCCCGAGAAATTAATTCAGCAAGAAATTCCCAGTCTGCACAGAAAGCAACCTGGTTGTAGGTTTTGGGATGGAAGGATGCTGTTCTATTTTGTAAGAGCATGAAGAGAGAGTACGTGTTTAACATTATTGATTGCGTGAGAGGAAAAGTGTCCTTGATGAACATTTGTGACCCTCCACCACGGAATGAGTCGCATGTCACCTTTGCATGATTGTCATATTTTTACATTTTCATAACGAGTTTTGTATGCTCTATCCAGTGGTGAAACCCGTTTTAGAAAAGAGCGAAAACTGTTTGAGTTATAAGCATGTGACTAAGGTGACCCTCACACAGTTACCAGACACTCCCCGGATTTATACTAAGCCTAACGCAGAACCGCGCGAGGTGACATGCGACTCATTTCGTGGTGGAGGGTCACATTTATTTTCTAAGCTTGAGTAGCACTTGCGATACTCTAAATGCAAGTACGATTTCTTGAGCGTCAACTTTCACAAAAACTCATGTATCATGCCACGGATTTAATAAACCAGAAGTGAATGTTTTATACGCGTGCTTATAATACTCAGATGTGATTATCGCTATCGTGTTATAACCTGTTTGGCCAACTACAGTATTACAAGATTACCTAAAGTACTGAACCCTGCTCTGCGGAGACAATAAATGAGATGCAATGCCTGCTATATTATGTGTATTATAGTATTCTCGCTTCTATCCTGAGAGGCATAAATTCCGCAAACTGAACTTTAAAAAATCACAAAAAATCAACTCAGTGGTGAATGTTTTCAATGTTTGAATATTTTATTTATTGGCCATTTTAGTGTTTATAAACCTTCGCTTTATTGATTTTGAATAAAACATCATGAAATGACAATTTTTCAAAAAAAGTGACTGAGTCCAAGCGCAATGATTTCGGAAAACGTTCAGTGTTCATCACCTTCATGACTGCTCTGTTTCAATATCTGGTGTGTCCACCATTCGCAGCAATGCAGGCCCGAAGTCTGCGAGGCATTGACGCCACCAGTCCGCGTATTTGCTGCTGCTGGATGTTGTTCCAGTGATGCAGAAGGGCGCCAGTAAGGGCGGCCCGTGTCTGAGGTCTGGGTCTGTGTTGATCAACCCTACGGCCAAGAACGTCCCAAAGGTGCTCAATGCAGTTCACGTCGGGTGACATTGCAGGCCATGGCATCACAGAGACTGCATTTTGCTGCAAGAACTGCTGAGTAGCACGTGCACAATGAGGCGTTGCATTGTCTTGTTGAAAGACAAATCGCGCAACAGCTCCGTGTTGTTGGAGAAGAGGGATAAGATGGGGTCTCAAGACGTCCTCAATGTAACGTTGTGCATTCAGATTTCCGTTGATAAGGACGAGGGGTGAACGGAAATTGGCGTTGATTGCAGCCCAAACCATGACTGATGGCCCTCCAAACCGATTTCGCTCCATAACGCAGTTGTCATGGTATCGTTCCCCAGTTCTGCGGTACACCCGTAGTCTACCGTCGATATGACTCAGCAACAAGAAGAGCAATCGCTCGATCGAGTCACTTTCGCAGTTCTGAATATTATATGAGGCATCAGATGGACAGGAAGAAATTGCTATTCACAACACAATGAGTCACGTTCACATAAAATTTGAGCCCGGTCACTTTTATAGTTTCCGAGAAAAGCCCAACGTTAAGTTGTGTGTTGCCGAACAGAAAAGGCTAGTTATCTCCCTTGTTTTTCTGATAACGTTCGTAAAAGGCTACAGATGTAAATACTTTGATGTAAAGAATAATCCTACAAAGTTTCAATCACATCCGATGAACTTTGTCAAAGATATAAAATGTCTAATTTTTCCTTTGACGCTGACCTGTGACCTTGAAAAAGGTCAAAGGTCAACGAAACCATCGTTAAAGTGTAGAGGTCATTGGAGGTCACGACTAAACAAAATATGAGCCCGATCGCTTTGATAGTTTCCGAGAAAAGTCCAACGTTAAGGTGGTGTCTACGGACGGCCGGCCGGCCGGCCGGACAGACTAACACTGACCGATTACATAGAGTCACTTTTTCTCAAGTGACTCAAAAACGAGATTCGTCTGAAAACACAACGTCTCTCCATGGGCGTTGTTGCAGGTAGGCTCGATTCACTGCCCAATTCAGTCTTGCCTCTCGGTGTCTGTTGGTTAACCTTTGCCGTATGCCGCTTTTGACTACACACGCCCGACGATGCGGGTTTGTCTGAACCCATACATTTGAAAGAGGGTTTTTACCGTTTATTTCTCTAACGACGGGGTGGGTTCAGGGAACCCCACAGCGCTACTTCAGTGGGTGCATCGAGTTTCTCCCTTCACCGACTTCTTGCAGGGGAGGGAGAGGGGGAGGGAGAGGGGGAGGGAGAGACTGAGAGAGACTGAGAGACTAAGAAAGAGAGAGAGAGAGAGAGAGAGAGAGACTAAGAAAGAGAGAGAGAGAGAGACTAAGAAAGAGAGAGAGAGAGACTAAGAAAGAGAGAGAGAGAGACTAAAAAAAAGAGAGAAAGAGACTAAGAAAGAGAGAGAGAGAGAGACTAAGAAAGAGAGAGAGACTAAGAAAGAGAGAGAGAGACTAAGAAAGAGAGAGAGAGACTAAGAAAGAGAGAGAGAGAGAGACTAAGAAAGAGAGAGAGAGACTAAGAAAGAGAGTCAGAGAGAGACTAAGAAAGAGAGAGAGACTAAGAAAGAGAGAGAGACTAAGAAAGAGAGAGAGAGACTAAGAAGGAGAGAGAGAGACTAAGAAAGAGAGAGAGACAAAGAGAGAGAGAGACTAAGAAAGAGAGAGAGGGAGACTAAGAAAGAGAGAGAGAGAGACAAAGAAAGAGAAAGAGAGAGACTAAGAAAGAGAGGGAGAGACTAAGAAAGAGAGAGAGAGAGAGTAAGAAAGAGAGAGAGAGAGACTAAGAAAGAGAGAGAGAGACTAAGAAAGAGAGAGAGAGAGAGACTAAGAAAGAGAGAGAGAGAGACTAAGAAAGAGAGAGAGAGACTAAGAAAGAGAGAGAGAGACTAAGAAAGAGAGAGAGAGAGAGACTAAGAAAGAGAGACAGAGAGAGACTAAGAGAGAGAGACAGAGAGACTAAGAGAGAGAGACAGAGAGAGAGAGAGAGACAGAGAGAGAGAGACAGACAGTCAGATAGACAGACAGTCAGACGGATAGAAAGACAGACAGACAGACAGACAGACAGACAGAGCAACTGACAACAGACATACAGACAGAGATACGGACAGACAGACAGAGAGACAGACAGTCTATTGGAGACAAACAGGCAGACAGACACTGTTCCGCCGCTTTGGTAATTATGGGTGTAGCAGAACCCGCGCCGTCGGCAGAGGGATAGTTACAATCACTACTACTCTTTAAAAGTATGGGTTTGTGTGAACCCGCGCAATCGGTAGTGTTTATGTCAATTAACATAATCAATTAATTTTAATGTTTTGTCATGTACACACTAAAAATTTGCAGACAGAGAGCAAATTAGGTGTGTGAGAGATACTTAAAATTTCAAAACGATACCTTTCATGGTTCCAGAGTTACAATGATTTTAGTGTGTCTCTGGGTACAGGTGAACCCAGGAAGCACGGCAAAGGTTAAAGTGGCACCAACATACGGTCTGCGGCACCTGATGCCACCCTCTGCCAAGCGTCTTCTGACCGTCCGACTGCTAATGAATCTTCCACGTTGCCCCTGTGTTGTCCTGGCGGTGTCTGTGGCAGTATGAAAGCAATCCTGGAGGTGGGCGTTGCGGATGGCCCTATCTTGCCTGGGCGTCGTCACTCTGGGAGCACAGGTCGTGGTCTGTCAGAAACAGTGCCTGTGGCTGTCCAACGTTGGTGCAAGCGGAAAATCGTCCAGAAATGAACGTTCATGGCTCTGGCTACACGTTCAATGCTTTGGCCAGCTCTAAGCATCCCAATCGCTTGCTGTCTCTCTCCTTCATCAAGTCGTGGCATGATTGTGATATCTGATACAGCCAAACAGCCAGTTGCATTTTATAGGGCCATATCGTGAGTTCCACTCATGACCAAAAAAAACTAACTTTTTTTTACGTTATTGTCTCCCTTTCAGCCCATTGTCTTTTTTTAGCACAGTGAGCTGTGGCTGGATCAGCAATATTGCAAAGCGCACGCTGACAGCGTGAAACATTTGCTCCGACACTCAAGATGTCAACTACAAATTACAGGTTCAATCTGATTTTCGTTTGAGAGCAAAATCGTTCAATGCACTATTTGCAGAATTTATGCCTTTCAGTATATGTGCGTGTGTGTGTGTGTGTGTATGCGTGTGTGTGTGTGTGTGTGTGTGTGTGTGTGTGTGTGTGTGTGTGTGTGTGCGTGCGTGCATTTCTGTTACAGGTATCATTGATGTCTATGTGGGAGGACAGCAACCCAGACAGAACCGCAAAGTTCCCAGCAACGAGCTTGTTTCACTTTTTGAAATCTCTGGGGCTAAATACCTCGGACAATATTAAATCAAACATTCTTTTTTTATTTTTTATTCTCTATAATTGACAATGTTCGAAAGTAACTCTGTCAAGTTTGTATGGACTGTTGACGAGTGGCTTTTCTTTGTTTCCATAGAAACAAATAGGGCAAGGCTGCAATGACACGAGTAGCTTGCCTTCGTGTTTTCACGAAAAAGAACAGATAAACAATGGGAAGCAACTCTTCCTCAACCTATAAAATCCCGACAGATTTATGTTCGTAGTACGTCGATTGCAAGTCTGTTCATAACTTATTTTACCTTAGGCTAACTTTACTTTTATTCATTTTTCTGCCCCTCGTTTTGCCTTTTTTTGTATTTTGAGAATCTGTCACACCACACCTTCTCTATCTACGATGCTAACACAATGACCCCCTCGCGCGCATCTTTATTTGACGGCTAAGTGGACATAATATTGCAAAAGTATGTTTGTTGCATGGAAGAAAGGGGTGTGCTGTACTTTGAATTGTGTCACGTGCATTAAGAACAATACACAAAACATATTCAACCATGTTTACCCTTGTCTTTTCATTTGCGTTTGTATTTTTTAATGTATAACTGGCATACAGCCAGTACATAATTTTTTCAAACTGCTTAAATATGCTGTGAATAAAACTAAACTACGTAATTTTGAAACCAGTGCGTCAAAAGTGTATTCGTGTGTGGCAGTATCCGTGTGTGGCTGTTGATGTCATTTGAATCGACTTAGGTACGCCAGTAATCTACAAAACAAGTGGTATAGAACGTGTCTATGTGTGGAACGTTACCTGTTTTACTTCATTTAATGAATGATATATTCAAATGACCATTTATTTAAAAGTTTGACATATGTTCAGTTTAATCATAACTATACATTACCGGTTCGTTGGAATGTTTTCTACATGATTTGTGCAACACGTTCAAGGTGTTCAATGTATTATACAGGGGAAACTAGTCACAGTATGGGACAGATGATACTCATAAAGAAGGGCTTTGCAGGCGAAATTCAGTGTATTTACAAAAGCCAAAGGATTATTGGTATTCACGTTGTGTTTAATGATAACGATATGTATATTTGGAACGTATATGCACCAGCAGTACATAAGAACAAACAGCGCTTTTTTGAACAGCTAAGAAACCAGGTCAGTAAACCGGAAAATGTCTATAGTGTGGTGTGTGGGGATTTTAATTGTGTGATGGACAATGATTCAGATATTATTAGTGGTGAAAATCACAACGAAAAGGATATTGACACATTCCGTGATTGTATGGCTCAGAATGAGTTAATAGACGTGTGGCGATTATTTCACCATGGAGAAAAAGAATATACATGGTCAAGGAAAAATCCTTTTATCGCCCGCAGACTGGATTATATTTTTGCCACAGAATCAGTATTAAATAGGGTAACAGAATGTGAAATTCACTCGGTTGCACAATCTGACCACAGACTCGTTTCCCTCTCCTATAACATGTCTCAAATCAAGAGGGGACCCTCATATTGGAAATTTAATGACAGTTTGTTACACGATAAAACTTTTGTAGACTCAATGAATAAACTATTAACAGACTATGCTAATGAAAACACCGAAATAGATGATCAGCTAAAATGGGAACTCTGCAAAATTAAAATAAGGGAATGGTGCATGGCATACTGTAAAACTAAGAACAAATTATCAAACAGAAGGAAAGCAGAGTTACAGTCTGAATTAGATGAGATAGAGAAGAATTTGGCTTTTAACCCGACAGACAAAGAATTAGTTGATCAACGGGAGAAGTATAAAACAGAAATGGAATTGTATGCGATTAGAGAAGCAAAAGGTGCCCATGCACGGGCACGTGTAAAATTTATTGAAGACGGGGAAAAAAACACTAAATATTTTCTCAACCTAGAAAAGGCTCGAGCAAATAGTAAAGTAATGGATAGACTAACTAATGAGGAGGGACAAGTATTGAAAAAAAGACAAGATATTGTAAAAGAGCAAACTCGTTTTTATTCAAATAGATACAAAAAAAGAATTAACTTTGATGAACAATATGTTGAATTGTTTTTACAAGACGTGGAAGTTCCACAATTGACCGAAGAACAGAAAAATAGCATTGAGGGCATTTTAACTGAAGATGAAATCACAAAGGCTTTAAAAATAATGAAAAATGGCTCAGCACCAGGCGGAGATGGTCTAACAACTGGTTTTATGAAATTTTTCTGGTGTCAGATAAAGACAATGGTTATATGTTCCTTGAACGCCGCTTTTGATAATGGTCAAATGTCTCCGACCCAAAAGAGAGCAGTTATAACATTAATACACAAAGGGAAGCAACTGTCAAGGGATGATCTGAATAACTGGCGACCAATATCTTTACTAAACTCAGATTATAAGTTACTGGCAAAGTGTCTAGCAGTACGCCTAAAAAGTGTGCTTGGAACAATAATTCATGAAAATCAGTTTGGTTTTATGAAAGGCAGAAATAGTAGCACAGCAGTTAGAATGATTGATGATATAATTACACATCTCAAACAAACGAACAAACCAGGGCTACTCCTAGCTCTAGACTACAAAGCTGCTTTCGACACAATATCAAAAGAATACATAATGTATGCCTTTAAACGCTTCAATTTTGGTAACACTTTTGTTAGATGGGTCACTACGCTCATGAACGAAACAGTAAGTTGTGTAAATTATATGGGGTGGTTGTCAGAGCCTATAGAAATGAACGCTGGAATTCGACAAGGCTGCTCATTCTCACCAATGGCCTTCGTGCTCGCCTTAGAGCTGCTGGCAGTCAAGATGAGGGCAGATCAGTCAGTTAAAGGGGTATTCTTGCCATCACCCAATAATACTAATCAAGAAAGACTATTGAAAATGATATTGTACGCTGATGATATTACGCTTTTTCTGAAAGGCACTGATGATGTGCAAAATGCTCTGACATTGGTGTCATATTTCTCCAAGTTCTCAGGACTGGCTGTGAACAGACTGAAATCGGAGGCCATGTGGTTGGGTTCACAGAAGTACTCTGAGGAGCAGCCATGTGGCTTCAGATGGAAATCAAAAGTCAAAATTCTTGGTATATATTTTAGTAATAATTTAGAAGCCTCGGAAATCGAAGAAAACTGGACAGAAAAAATTAATCATATTCAGAGCACAATGATTAAGTGGTCTAAGAGAAACTGCAGTATAATGGGAAAGATTTGCCTTGTAAAATCACTTTTGATCCCTCAATTAACACATGCTTTGCAAGCTTTGATTATACCCGAAAAGATCATATGTAAACTGAACTCAATGTTTTTCAGATTCATTTGGAAAAAAAGATTTTCAAACACAAAAGCCTATGAAAAGGTAAAACGAAAAGTTATGTGCCAGGAAACAAGTAAAGGTGGCCTAAATATGATTGACTTGGGTGACTTTCAAAAATCCTTTGTACTTGGATGGTTTTCGAAATTACTGCAACCAAACGAAGAAGCTTGGAAAAGTATTCCACTCAGTATGTTCTCCAAACTCGGAAAAAATCTATGCTGCTTTCAAGCAAACGTCAAACCAGCCTTATTTAAAGGGTTGGGGTTGATTACAAACAAGTTCTGGAAAAGCGTTTTAGAATGTTGGCTTGACAACCATGAAAAGATATTACCATGCGTGAAAAAAATGACCCAGCTGGAGAATTTATGCCTATGGAATAACTCTCTAATTGCTTATCGTGGCAAGACAATGTTTCTACGTGATTGGGTTACATCTGATATATGCTATGTGAAGGATTTATACGAGAATAATATGTTTTTACCATTTCACAGGATTTGTGAAAGAGTTGGGCATAAACCAACAAGACTATTTGAATATGGGGCAATTCGCACAGCAATAGCATCCCTTTTTTTGAAGATGAATGATAATGGAATACAAGCTATGAAGGTAATGGATTATCAAAAAATAAGTACATGTAAACCCAGGCAGTTTCGTAAATTAATGGTAGACGCTTATCAAACTGAGACTATTGCAGTCAGTTTCTGGAAAAGAAAGATGGGAATTGAAATAAACAAGGACATTTGGCAGATAGCAAGCAACGCATCAAAAGAAGTAAGATTGAGACTGCTACACTGGAAAATAACTCATAACATTTATCCAACGAACATTATATTGTATAAAATGGGCATTGCTGAGAGTATTAGTTGTACACATTGTACAGAAGAGACAGATTATATCGAACATTTCTTTTATTATTGTATAAAAATAAGCAAAGTGTGGAATCTTGTTGAAGAAGCCTTCTTCACCGCTTGTTCAAAAAGAATTCATGTTGATGTGCGGGATGCCCTATTTGGCCTAGTTAAAAGGAATTCTATTTCATCCGCTGAAGAAAACTATGTCAATTTGCTGATCTTGATTGCAAAAATGTGCATAGGTATTTATAGATACGGTACCCCTTTAGAGATCGGATGTATTTTTGAAAAAGAGTTAAGTTTAAGAAAAATAATTGACTTGTGACTCGCATATATGTTGCTATCTGTGAAATTGAAATAAAGAAACGTTAGGTATAAAAAAAAAAAGTGTTCAACAATCTTCCCGCCTTCTCTCCCCTCCCAACCCCCCCCCCCCCCCCCCCCCCGCTCCCCCCTCGAGTTTCGCATGATGAAAACACGAACACATGAACTAGTCTCTATGAAAATGAACACTGGGTTCATTCAGTACATACATGGTTGAATACAGCGTTGTTCCTCTTTAAAGTCATCCTGTTGCAAACACACACACACACACACACACACACACACACACACACACACACACACACACACACACACACACAGTATTTGAGTCAGTCAATCAATAATTCATCCTCGCCCTCCCCCCCTCCCTCCACCCCTCCCCCATCCATGATGTTGCTTTTGTTAAAATGTTGCGGTTTTTCTTTAGTCGTGCAGTGTCCAAGTGCTGTCTTAAGCATTTTCACTACGAAATAAAGGGGTATCTAAGAGAGAATGGGGTATGTCAGCAAGAAGAAACAAAAATCAAACGTTCTATCATTTTCCAAACGTGTACAGCCTTATACTCGTGAAATTGTCAAAATCTGACATTGCTAGGAATGGTATAAATTTGGGGGAATCGAAATATTGCTGTCACACACAAGACAGATGGTGCGGGGACAGAATGTAACATTCTCCGATGTTGAAGCCTACATGTTGAATCAGACGTACCCTCCCGTTTGCCACCCCGAATGGGAAATGTTCAATCAGGAGAGCAGCACAGATGAACTATACGGTATGTATTATAGTGTGTGTAATGCATTTGAATGGCGAAACTGCCTACATTTTGTTTCAGTCGATGAATAACACTGCCAGTTACACTAAACCAAAAGTCGAGAGAGGTAGATGTGTTTGTGTTTGTGTGTGTGTGTGTGTGTGTGTGTGTGTGTGTGTGTGTGTGTGTGTGTGTGTGTGTGTGTTTGTGTGTGTTTGTGCCGGTGTGTGTGTGTGTGTGTATGTGTGTGTGTGTGTGTGTGTGTGTGTGTGTGTGTGTGTGTGTGTGTGTGTGTGTTGCTTCAATTATCACTTCAATTGCGGAGAACAAAGAGGACTCCGGAAAATAAGTCCTAAAAGCGGACTCTGTCCGGAAAATGTGTCTCAACGTTCCTGTGTGACTTTCCAGCCTGGGAAATAGGACAGCATTTCATAGGGAATATCGTCCAGGGACATATAAGTTCCAAGGACACAAAGTCCAGGGACATATTTTCCTAGGATTAAAAGTCCGCCAGACACTTCAACCTTTAACACCGGTCATGAGTTTGCAGGCATAATTTCGCTTGCAGTTGCATAAATATTACGGTCATATCTGCTTCTCTTCCCTATATCTACATCGTATCTCTAACTTCTAGTCGTCTTCTTTTTGTGTGTGTCTCCAACTCTAAACGTTGACATTTTCAGTATGATGCCACTAGCTGAACCCGTCATTGTCATTGATTCACACAAGCCTGTCTAGCAGACAACAGTTCGACCAGTCTACTTTGTTCGTGCTTTCGCCTGTTCGAAACTTGTGTTCATTATGCATTAGATCATAATGTTTTCTGTTTATTTGTGTGGATGTTTTTACATTTAGTCAAGTTATGACTAAATGTTTTAACATAGAGGGGGGAATCGAGACGAGGGTCGTGGTGTATGTGTGTGTGTGTATGTGTGTGTGTGTGTGTGCGTGCGTGTAGAGCGATTCAGACCAAACTACTGGACCGATCTTTATGAAATTTGACAGGAGAGTTCCTGGGTATGATATCCCCGAATCTTTTTTTCATTTTTTTTTTATAAATGTCTTTGATGACGTCATATCCGGCTTTTCGTGAAAGTTGAGGCGGCACTGTCACGCCCTTATTTTTCAACCAAATTGGTTGAAATTTTGGTCAAGTAATCTTCGACAAAGCCCGGACTTCGGTATTGCATTTCAGCTTGGTGGCTTAAAAATGAATTAATGACTTTGGTCATTAAAAATCTGAAAATTGTAAAAAAAACAAATGTTTTATAAAACGATCTAAAGTTACGTTCATCTTATTTTCCATTATTTGCTGATTCCAAAAACATATAAATATGTTATATTTGGATTAAAAACAAGCTCTGAAAATTAAATATATAAAAATTATTATCAAAATTAAATTGTCCAAATCAATTTAAAAACACTTTCATCTTATTCCTTGTCGGTTCCTGATTCCAAAAACATATAGATATGCTATGTTTGGATTAAAAACACGCTCAGAAAGTTAAAACGAAGAGAGGTACAGAAAAGCGTGCTATCGTTCTCAGCGCAACTACTACCACGCTCTTCTTGTCAATTTCACTGCCTTTGCCGTGAGCGGTGGACTGACGATGCTACGAGTATACGGTATTGCTGCGTTGCATTGCGTTCAGTTTCATTCTGTGAGTTCGACAGCTACTTGACTAAATGTTGTATTTTCGCCTTACGCGACTTGTTTGTTTATATGTTTGGTTGCTTGTTTGTTTTCTTATATTTGTTTGTTTGTTTGTTGTTTGTGTTTTGTTATTGTAACAATTATTAAACGTATTATCATTAGATTAGTCCCTCCCATGGGCGAGGGCTGGATGTAAAAAAGCACTTGTTTGCTTATACCATAACCCTCGTTAATAAAGAATTTCTCTCTCTCTCTCTCTCTCTCTCTCTCTCTCGCTCTCTCTCTCTCTCTCTTTCTCTCTCTCTTTTCTCTCTCTCTCTCTTTCTCTCTCTCTCTCTCTCTCTCTCTCTCACTCACTCTCTCTCTCTCTCTCTCTCTCTCTCTCTCTCTCTCTCTCTCTCTCTCTCTCTCTCTCTCTCTCTCTCTCTCTCTCTCTCTCTCTCCCTCTCTCAGCTTTAAACAACTTTTTAACAAATCAGTAAATCAGAAGCACATTTTTTCTTGTAGAAAATCAGAACGAACAAATACTAACAGGTTACTATATACACAAAAGCACAGCAAAGCATAACATACACAACTCGATCCTTTAACATGGCTAGGGAAACAAACAGTTTATGTCCTATTCGTTTTAATAAGAAACAGTAGTATATTGCATAGGTGTTATTCTTAATCTTAACATACTGCAGGAAACCTGGAATACATTTCTGACATTTAAAGTTCACAGTTTGCACATGAATCAGGTCCCTGATTGTAACAGATCAACTCTAACAACTTACAATGTTATTTTAAATGCAATATTTTAACACGTTACCACAAGGAGCAATGCAATGAAAGACGAATTCAACACGTTTTTCCATGAAGAAATAATGCAGCACAAGCATGAATATCAACAGGTTCCAGGGCTTTAGCAACAAGACAATATGGCTCAACAAACGTAGAAAAAAATTAAAAGGAGAACAAATACAGAGAGATGAGCTTCTGAACAGCGTTGTTTCTTTTCAATGCAATACATTTTAAGGCCCTATGCACTTCAAAAGAAACCTCTTTGTGCTTACCTCTTACAAAAAACAGTTTCCATGCCTATTATTTGGCAGAAGCAACAACCAAGCTCTTGGCATGTTTCAGAAGTTGAGTTCAACAACATTGCACAATCAATCTGTCAAACAAATAGGAGGATTTAAACACAGAATGTATTCAATCAATTGGAGGACCTAATGTACAATCATTTACTGCCCTAAAGGAAAAACAAATTGTGTAAAGCAAAATCAATAGATTGTGTCAAACCATTCAGCGCCCTTTGAAAGTGAATATCATTTTTTATTATAAATAACACGCCTGACTAGAAATATATATGAGCAAAGCCAACTGCCTGAAAAAATACAAGAAATAAATCAAGTAAATCTACCTCCAAAAAGCTACATAATTCGTTGATGGTACACAAAAGGAGGGAATATCACAAAGCAATCTCAACCTTCAGATCGAAAAACATGAATGATTTGAATCTCGTGGAAAGAAATGCAGAAATTCTTCATTCACATTTAAAAAAAAAATACAGAGAAATAAATCCACCCCTCATCCTATTGTAAATGTGTTTTCATGTCTATTTTCAAATGCCTGTTTCTGGTAAATACTTTTGGTATTGCTAGGATATATCTTCAAAAACAAAACAAAATATTTATATATTATAAAAGCTTCCTAAATCTGACAGACACTATGTGTTTGATCTCTGTCTGAACAATTTTGTAGATGGTCAACCATATTTTCAAAATAAAATATGATCCTATTTGCAGAAGAACATTATTACCAAAGACACTTCTTCTTTTTCTTCGTTCATGGGCTGAAACTCCCACGTTCACTCATGTTTTCTCACGAGTGGCTTTTTACGTGTCTGACCGTTTTTACCCTGCCACATTCAGGCAGCCATACGCCGCTTTCGGGGGAGGCATGCTGGGTATTTTCTTGTTTCTATACTCAACCACCGAACTCTGACATGGATTACAGGATCTTTTTCGTGCGCACTTGGTCTTGTGCTTGCGTGTACACACAAAGGGGGATAAGGCACTAGCAGGTCTGCACAACCAGGCGGCCGCGGCCGGGATTAGAACTCACGACCTTCCGATAAGCAGGGCGATGTCTTATTCACTAGGCCACTCCGCCCGTCTACCTAAGACACTTATTTTGTCATTACCATTGAGTCCAAAATGTTTATTTTGTGTCCTAATTGAGGAAGATCGACACAATACAAGCGATCTTCATACCAGACATATGCTGGACATACCTCTGCCATTCACACATTCTGTAGTGTTGATGCACCATAACAAGTGCCAAAAACTGTCAATAATATATCTTCATGATCTTTTCAAGCCTATTTCGTTAAAGTTAAAAAAAACAAAGGAATACTGTACTCACCAATACAAGAACGAGACAAGACGGTACGAATTTTCGCTTATGGAAGCTTCATCAGGAAAAACAAGAACACAAAAGACAACTTCGTTGTTTAGATTTCTATTTCGTTAAAACAAAGAAAAGAAAATGTATTTATATACAATTTCCAGTATGTCCTTTATGCGTTCTTTTACTTATAGGAAAAGACACAGCGGGTATCATTTTCTTTTTTCATCGATCAAGTACAAATGCGTAAGAAGTTTAAGTACAATCAAACCATGAAAATAAAACAGCGAATGTAAACTCACAAATATCGAGGTCCGAAAAGTTGTGGATAACTTTACTGGCTGTCACTGGCTTTAATAACTGGTGTCCTCTTGGCAAAATGTAGCTCCATCAAGCAACTCAGAAACAACTCTACAGGTAGTCTTACTTGTGGATTGAAAACATCTTTGACACATATACATACAAACCCAAATGATCTAAATACAGGGTCAACATGAATTAAGGCGTTTGGAATGTTCATGAACTCAATCTTTACCTGCATGTGGAAACAAAAGTTGTTTCAATTTTTTGTTTGTTTGTTTGTTTATTTGTTGCTTAACGTCCAGCCGACTACGCAGAGCCATATCAGGACGAGGAAGGGGGGGATGAAGGGGGCCACTTGTCAAGCGATTCCTGTTTACAAATGCACTAACCCATTACTTGTGTCCCAGCAGGCTTTAGTAAAACTAAATTAATACCTACTGGAAGATTACCAGTTTCCAGTATGTTAAAATAGGCTTAACCTATCTACTGCTGGACTTACATCAGAACACTAACAGATTAAACTATACATGAATCGCGAGACAAGCAGCAAGAGAAGAGATTTTTGGAAAAAAATACAGGTGAATGAGCAAGAAGGCAGAAAAAAGAAAAGAATTCATGAAGAAAAAGAGAGCATGACAGGAAAGAGGAACCAAAAATCTACCTAACAGCAAACTAGAAAGCTCCTGCGGTTCCAAAAACAGGAGGGGCCTTTAATTTCATAACCGCAGTGCCCCACTGCGGGAAGTTGTTTCAATATCATGGTAAGAACTGCCACATTTGTTTATCCACAATTGGAAAAAGAAAACGAATGAGTATGTGTTTCACATTGGCTACGCATTCTCATGAAAATGGCAGTACTGTGGCTATGATAGATAGATAATTTATTGCCAAGTGTACAATACATGAATGAACATAAAAAATGCAAGAGGAAAGCAGCTTGCTGTGTGGTAAAAACAAAAATAAATAGCATTCATACATCACTGGCGCATAGCATCATACATACATGGTTAAGACAATTTGGTATCACAGTAACTAATACATACACTATACAGACATGGTGAGAACTATGAAACTCTAAGAGCTATCGGAACCCCTAGGACCCCCCCCCCCCCCCCCACCACTCCCCCCCTCTCCAACCCCTGTTCCCGCACTGGTAACATACATCCCCCCCTCCCCTCCCCCCGCCGTCCCACAATAAAAGTACGCAGAATAAGATAGGATCCCCCCCCCCCCCCTATCAACTACTGTAAGAACTGAACATGTTCCATGCTGATAAAATGTACCTCTAAAACAGCACATAAAAATAAACTCTTCCAACACATCACAGTGGTTAAAGAACGACTAAAACTACTAAAACATACTAGATGTGTATTCAAAGTCAATTACTGTACACGCTACTATTTCCAAATGTGTCAAAAAGAGGCTGTACAAATAAAGCTAACTCTAATCCTGACATGAAAATGTAATTGATTCTACCGTTCAGATATTGTGTTGCGAAAAAAGTTCTTTGGTAAATGCGTATGGGATTGCTAGCTTTTACCTACAACCAACACCAACGTAGGGGAAAGCATATCCCAAGTCCTACGTACTGTCTGGTCAAACACATCTGTAGATAAAATGCTTTTATTCTGGCAAAGAAGATTTTAACTTCAGACAACTCCTGAGATAAACATCAGTGGTGATTGAAAGACATGTAACCCAAACTGGACACATACATTTGCAGTTGCTTTAACATCAATATTTTTTAAGAGGAAATAAGACACTGTGGATTTACACAAGCATTCTGGTCACATGGTATATCTTTTATACACTTCACCATCTCATTCATTTGAGTAGAAAACACTAATATTGTCTTCATACATGTTTGGGTGCTAAAAGTCCATTTCCACCCTCTCCCTACAAAATGTCGATCTAAAATAGGAAGACACATTGCGCAGCAAGTACTATTCATACAGCACATACGATCAATACCTTATTGCAATCAATAATTCTTAAATATTAATTCATAATGGCAAGTCTGAAAATATAAAATTAGTCTTTTGAATCTGTTAAAGCTCACGCCATTCAAAAAAGGGAAAATAAAAAGCTTTTTTTGATTTTCTGTATACCCATAATGCATCCTTTTTAACCTCGTGGCATGGATTATTTCTTATTTTTCATTAATAAAATAAAAATATGTAAGAAATGTAAGTACAATGATATAACGAAAATAAAGCAAACAGGTTATCTGGCAAACACAGGTTTTAATAACTGGCGTCCTGTTTTGTTTTACTTTAAGAGCACCTATGAAAAAGTATACCCGGCTTTTTAAGAAATATCAAACAAAGCGCAAAAAGGGAAACACCTTAACAATGCATTAACACAACCTCCCAATACTTAAAACAGGAGCTAATCCACATACTGATTTCTTTTTCATGTACAAACCATAACATCTCAGGTGTAAATACAAATAAGCTCATTGAATATACATTCTCCGAAAAAATATACATCAATCAGATATTGTCATTCAACTGTCACTCAAACTACATTATAAAGTTAATCTTATAAATTGCAGCCATTCATATTTACTTGACAAACGTAATTCTAAAAGGAGGTAAGTGAGCTTTTATGTTCGCATTGAACCTTGTCTTTTCACATAAAAGATGTTTCCTATAATTCACATTTTGTCTTCAAATGTTGTCATTTTTCTTTATTTGAAATTCTCTTTAAATCCGGAAATGGAATCATGTTATTATGCCTCCATATGTCTATGTCCCATCAAATATTGTATTTTGTTTGCATATTTGCCGGCACTAATCAGCTTACTAAACACATTATGCAGAACGGAATGCTTTAAACTTATAGGGCTTCGAATAGACTCAAGCACACACAAAATAAGCAATGTTCATAATTTGATATGCTTCAGGTACCCAGCACAGTAGTTTGATGGATGAGTTGATTTTGTAAGTTCATAAATTCGTTCAGATTTTGTTACTGTAAATAGGATAAGATAACTATCACATCCTTGAATGATTGATTAGTGCTCCATCAATAAAATGTTTGTTAAAAAATAAAATAAAGTAAAAGCGACAATTACCCCCCCCCCCCCCTTCATACCAAATATAAATAAAATGAATAAAATCGTGTTTTACTTAATGGTTATAGACCCTTCCACACCGCGATAGTTTTATATCTTGGCGTTGTGTCTCGCAGATGTCTTCTAATGATTTAATCATCGGTGCTCAAAATTATCTCCCTTACCCTGTGGAATATTAAGTACAGGTAAAAAGCAAATACTTAGACATAGACATAGACTGACATAGACCACTTTATTATCTCAATTACCAGAAACTCTTGCGCTTACGTCTTCTTGTGTGCACTGGAAATAATGTAGCTACGGTATGAATGACATCATAAAATGTCATAAAAATATTCCACAGTTCCCCAGGTAGTCTTCCTTTACTCTTTACTTGTACAAAAAATACAGATTTAAGTACTCATGCACAGCCAAGTATCAAAATGCAGGTTCAAAATGAATAGCCTCGTTTAAAATGTTAATTAACAATAAACTTTTTTTTTTTTACTAAATGAAAAAGCAAACAAACAATATAACAAACAAACAACCCTTAAGTTTCACAAACAAAGTGTTGACTAGTTGTTCTTTCTTTCTTTCTTTTTTTACTCCTCTTCAATGCCTTCTTTGTTGGTGTTGTTTTTCTGTCCTTGCTCCTTTGTTGTTTTTGTAGTTGTGTTTTGCTAGGTACGTCTTTTTTCCTTCAATTGTTGATGCAACTAAGAACAACACCAGTCAATAAATATGTCAACCAATATCAAAACAAGTCCACTCCACTCCCTACCCCAACCCAAAACGGATTTTTCTCTCCTCGTTGTAGACGTCATTTGGGGTCCAGTGTGGTCAGTTGCTTCCAGTCTTCAGACGGATTCCCAAGACGCGGCATTCTTCTTCGTCCACGTACACGTACACGTACATCGCTGGAGCAGGGGCCCTTTGAAATGGACGATGCATATCTGAAAGTTGAACCATAGAAGCACAAACGTCATTGGTGATCTGTTCCATCGTATGTTGTTTATAGTTATTATTATCGTACCTGCACTACTTGTCATAAAAAAGGTCTGCTGCTATTTGTCATGTCAGAAAGAGTTCTTAAATTGACGGTAGGTTTTTGCTGATTCATCGAAAAAAATGATTTATTGACATCTTCAAGAACAATAACAGATGCGCCATATACTCATCAATGGCTCTTGAAAAAGCTTTTTCCAAGAATTTGTGTGTGCGTTTAAACAAGTGCGCTGTGAACAGTCATTGTTGAATTTGTTTTACATTTCAGGGTGAATTTAAGCTTTCATTTTTCTCAATGCATGCTAATTTTTTTTTAATTCTTTGTCTGTTTAATCGGACAGGGTATATCTTTATTTTTAAAACTCTTTCTGGTATGTCGCATAACAGCAGTATTAATATCTCAAATGACTTGAGATTCTGTGTATAGTTAACGACATGTGTTAGCACAAATCGCCGAACGTTTGAAGAGAATGCGTTAACAAGTTACTCAAATGGACCATTTTGTGTCTCATTACCCGCTAAAACGGCTTCAAAAACTGCCTGTTATGCCATCTGAGAGGATTGACACCTACACCGCTCAGCATGCCTTAGCGTCCATATTAGACATGATATGTGAACAAAACTGAATGTTTTGGGTGCATATGTGATTGTTCTGTCTAATCACATGCTAAACATGTTTCGATTTAATTAGTCTGATTTTTTTTCTATTTTATCGCGTAAACCTTGATTTTGCGAATTTGATTTTGATTTTGGGGGGTGTCTGTGCTGTAGGTTCCACTGTATTGACACTACGTCATGTAAATTCAATCTGTTTTCTGCACAAGGTAGGGGAATCAATGGCCTTTTCAGTCATATACTTGGTTTTACAATCAACAGCCTCACCAGAAAGATCTGCCCTCAAACGCATCTGTGTAGTTTGTTTTTATGACGAGTGAAGTAATACTGAGGTAAACATGAATTGTTCTTGGTATGGTTACTATTCATGTTCCAAAAGAGGATACAAGACTAAACCAAGTTTAAAAGTGGTAATGTGTGTGTGTGTGTGTGTGTGGGGGGGGGGTGTTTGTGTGTGTGTGTGTATGTGTGTGTGTGTGTGTGTGTGTGTGTGTGTGTGTGTGTGTGTGTGTGTGTGTGTGTGTGATCGTGCATGCGTGTCGCTTGCTTGCTATCCATGCAGTTTTCGATAATGACGAAATTTCTTGCATGGTATGAACATTCTGACATTCTGGAATAAGGATTTTTTCCCCACCTGTTGGGTATATTTTAGATTGGAGACTGAAGTACTCACCAAAGTCATTTTCTGACATCTGACGACGGAGGCGCTCTAGCTGTAGGTCGATGGGTGGCTCTTCATTGCCAGTTTCCACTGTCGGGGCTATCGGGACTTCTTCCTGGGCCATTTCCAGAATCTGAAAGAATCAAAGTGCAGGCCAATCAACGATTTGAAAGCGATTCTGGTCAGAGAAATGATTTTTCCACCGTGACTGATAATATTAAATCAAATCGTCTGTGAGGTATCATTACAAATGTTTGTGACCAGGAAGGTGATGGAAGTCCAGATATGTTATGGGTGGTGATGGTGATGATCCCGTCGCGATATAACCTTCGTGCTTAAAAACGACGTTAAATACCAAATAAAGAAAGAAAGATGATGATGATTGTGCCTTTTTCTGTGATGTTGGTGTTATGATTACCAAGATTGTTTGGTTGGTTGTTGGTCGTTCATTTCTAATCAAACTATTTGGCTCTTCCAGACGAATTCAGTTCTGTTTCCATCTCAGTTTACACTGAGGTCTCCTTGTTAAAACTATTACAAGATAGGTCAATCACAGTAAACGAGGTTCTAAAAAGGTTTTTTATCACACGTGTCACTTACATCTTGCTTAAAATCTTGATCTCCTTTGAAAAGTCAAAAATCTTTCCGAAGGAGGGGGGGGGGGGTACCAAATAAAACCGTCAGAGTATCTGATTGATATCAGAATAGGTGATGGAGCAGTAATACAACAAAAAACAAAAGAAAGTTGATGTGCTACTGTACAGATGACAGTAAAACAACATTGGAGGTGACATATACCCAGGCTTATAATTTTAAGCAATCTTCGACGAAGCCCGGACTATGGGATTATATTTCAGTTTGGAAGCTTACAAATGATAAATGAGTTTAGTCATTAAAATTATCAACATGTCTGTATAGTGTATGTATTAGTTACTGTGATACCAAATTGTCTTACCCATGTATGTATGATGCTATGCGCCAGTAATGTATGAATGCTATTTATTTTTGTTTTTATCACACAGCAAGCTGCTTTCCTCGTGTATTTTTTATGTTCATTCATGTAATAAATTATCTATTACTATTACTATTTAAATTACATTTTATTTATCGATCGAAAAAAAATCATTCTATTCTACATCATTTCCTGAATTCAAATACATATAATATAAGATATGCCATGTTTTACTTCAAAACTGTACTCACAACTGAAGAAAATGGGTTAACTAGGTACTACGTGTGCATGCTTCGCGTAGACGGACTGGACCCGTCTCAGTCTTCGAGGTTAGGATAGGGAAGCCTTTATACAAGTAGTCTGGGTGTTAGATCTTTTTGTTTGTTTTCAAGACCAACAGATGGACTAAATCACAAAACATTGTTTTATATCGCTTCACGCGACTTCTGATATTGCTATTCCTTTCATCGAAAGGTTCGACAGAGGCAAACATTTATAAACATTAAAAAAAAAAAATCAATTTGTGTGACAGAGCAAAGATTTGGACTCTGCAATGAATCATCATCATCATCATCATCATCATTATCATCATCATCATCATCATCATCATCGCCATCATCACCATCCTCGCCCATATGTTGTTATTACTAGCAGTCAGGGCCCGGCTTTACCCGGGTATTGGCATCGCAAGAGAGTAGACATGAATCAAAATTCTAGCTTATGTTGTTCATTGCTAAATCAGTTATTACCACCGACATCATTTAACCGTTTATTGTTAAAGAAATAACTTTCACATGAGTTTTCTCCCTTCTTTTGGAACATTCTACACTAATCCTCATAAAAAAAACTAAACACATACATTTAGCTGTAGATCTTTGTACAACGGCAAGTTATACTAAAACCAAGTATATTGCCAGAAAGGTCATTCATTCCCCTACCGTATGAAACAAAGAGTTTATTTTTTCATAAATTAGTGTTTATGCAGTGTACCGGAGACCTAGGACACCCCAAAGATCAAATTAGCAAAAGCAAATTTGCAGACACTAAAATAAACAATCAAAATGAAGAGTGACCCCGTTGTTGATCTCAAATTGAAGAACAACTCATTTTCTACCCATACAAATTGCTTTGGTTCAGCTGTCGTATCTAGCAGTGTTGTTTTGCCATTTTTAAGAAGACTGGTGTCAGCCTCGCCAGAAGCCCTAAAAGGCCTGTTTTCGCGTCATTTTGTGTGGGATAGATGTGAACGCTAGGCAGTGAACTGTTCTTGCAATATGTAGGCTGTTATTGAAGGGGAGATCCATACTCTGAGGAAGGAAACAATGAATTAAGAAACTAAAACCCAGGTGCACATCTGCGGCTCCTATGGAGTGTACATGCACAATATCTTGTTCCTGCCTCTTGCCATCTCTGAGGTATGGCGACCACAGCCAGACACACTTACATCGAGTTTTATATATATGTAGTAATAGATGAATATTGCCAAACGTTGGTTAGTGTATCAAAATGATGGTTAGACGTTGCAGTGTTGTGTTTGTCGTTTTATGAACAACCTGTAATTTCTCATAATTGAGATCATACAGTTAACTTGGTTTGATTTGAGCTGCTGCTACTGATAATGATGATGATGATGATGATGATGATGATGATGATGATGATGATGATGATGATGATGATGATGCATTGCAGAGTCCACATCTTTGCCTCTGTCACAAAAATTGATTTTGTTGTTGTTTATAAATGTTTGCCTCTGTCAAACCTTTTGATGCATACACATTTGCATGCCCTTAAGACCACACAGAATACGGTCTGCTGTGGCTTCAAGGGCCTCCTGGCGCATCGTGGCTATAGTCTGCGCATGCCTGTGGGGGTGAGCATGATCATGGGAAATGCCCAATCAAAATCTTTGCGAATCTCACGGCATCTTATAAAGCGCATTTTGGCACTTTGGCAACACCCTTCCCAACTATCTATCCTCGGTACTGCAAAGCTCTGAAAAGCTCTTCAAACTACAAAAGTACGGAAATAATTCCTTCAAATACCAAGCCCTTTCTGCTTAAAATTCTCTGCCCGCTGACATCCGCAGTTGCTCTTCTTGGATATCCCATGCTACGCCGTATTGCCCTATCGCTGCCGTGGAATACCTATCCTGGACGTCTTGTGCCTAAGGTAGAATATGTATGCAACAGGTGGATGATAATGTTGATGATGATGATGATGATGATGATGATGATGATGATGCTGATGCTGATGATGATGCTGTTGCTGTTGCCGCTGTTGCTGCTGTTTCTGATGCTGCTGCTGCTGCTGCTGCTGATGTCTATGACGTCACCGACGATGACTGAATTTATCCAGAACAATTGAACATGATTTTATTGATGTATGTGTTAAGTGTATTTTTTCAGGCTTTTAATTTCAACGATAAGTGCAATGAAATGCTCTGATGAAGGTGAGTGCAATAATGTTCTAAGTCAGATAACAATCAAGTGATATATACATTGTGTAAGAATGTTAGTCAGTATTTTCTATTAAACATTCAACGTCCATACAGAAAACAAAGACAGACCAGGTTAAATCAAAACGTGAAATGCATGGTAAAATCCTGCTGTCATCATCATCAGCAGCAAGAAAGCAAAATCAAGAACAACACTTACACTAATAAGTTTATGACATTACACCTTCTTCTGCCACTTTTATAATCATCAACACCACCATCCCCCCCCCCCCCCCCCCCAACAAAAAAACCACAATCACTACCACTACTTCTACTACAACTACTACGACAGCAACTAATACTACTAATGCTGCCACTGGTGCTGCATGATAACTACGATTATATAATCAACAGTTATTTAAGGTGGCAGTACTACCTAGGGAGGGGTGCATTGTTATGTTGCTGGTATGTTGCCTGAATATGTTCACAAAAAATGTCAGCCACGTTTGTACTGTTTACAGAAACTGAGATCCCTTCTCTTGATGTAAAGCCACTAATTGTATGCACTTTTTACAGGAGTTTTATTGAGTCTGTTGTAACTTGTGGTTTTGTCTGCTGGTTTGGTGGTTTATGCACCCAAACCAGGATTCTGGACAGGGTCGTGAGAATGTGCAGCAAGATTGTGGGTGAGAGACAGATGAGTTTGACTGAGCTCTACGAAAGAAGAGTGGCGCGAAAAGATGAAATGATTGCAAATGACAAAGCACATATACTGGCCCAGTACTATAAATGGCTGCAATCGCGTCGACGGTTCCGTGTGCCCAAAAATAGACTGTCAGGGCTAGTAAGAGTTTTATTCCATTTTCCATCACGCTCTTAAACAAACAGTAATGTTTTTTTGTGTGATTCCGATGCTGCTATTTTAGGTCTGGATTATATGAGGGGGAAATTCCCCCGTTGTTGTTTTGGATGGATCCAATGACCGTGTTGGTGTTTATAAATCTGTTGCATCATAACGGCATATTTCCGATGTGGTAGTTTGTGATTTTTAAAGGGAATTGAATGGCATTTTTTGTGTGTTTGACTCTTTTACATATTTGTCCTAAATCTTAACAGCGAAAGATGTGTATGCAGGGAGGTGTTTAGTTCAGAACAATGTTATTACTTAGTACATGTATTTAATCATAATAATGATGTTTTAGTGTTTCGTTTGTCTTTATGTTACATGCACCACCGCTGCAATTTCTCCATGTGAGATAATAAAGTTAAATTGATTTGATTCGATTGGATTTTAATATAATCCAATTTCCATACAAGTTGGTCAAGAATTACATACATTCAATGGTACGAAACAATAAACATAATGTGACATAATTAGGTCAATGATGTATACAAATACAATAATTGAAAAATATATATACCATCACTGCACAGCTACACAGACTACACAGTGTGATTGGTTCTCCACATATTCAAACACAATGAACAGTTACTGGACTTTGTAACTTTTCACCATTAAATGGAACTGGTTTCTTCCGAAAACAAACCTCAAAGAAAGTGTGCATGATTAAAGAAATCTGTTTTACTTCTTTCTGAATATTAATGAAATGCTAGGGTAAAATGTGCACTTTGCAATCACTGCATGCTGAGCTATGATGTGTTTAAGGCCAAGATTAGAGGTACAGCTTCCCTAAAATATTGTTAAACATGACTGTGCAAAATGTCAACACTGTATCAATAACAGTTTAGAAAACATCACCGGAAAAGCATACATTTAATTGAAATTTTGAAAACTTGTCTACGCGTCAAAATGAGATGGTCAAAGTTTACACATCAACTGTGTCAAAATTCAATATCTGTTTTAAGAAAAATGCACCCAAACAAGGAATCATTGAACGCTCGTAAAAATGATGCAGTCTCAGTGAATCGAAGACGGTCCAGGGTACACGTTTGAGAGCTGAGTGCAATGAGAAATGATGAGCCTAATTGTGAACGAGAGAATTCCAAAACATGTACTTACTTTTTTGGATCCTAATCAGTATGCGTTGCAGGGCAGTTTCTGTTACTTTACGCCAGGTCCACCGTAAACGTTTGCTTGATGTGATCGTTAGCGAATTTGATTGACACTGTGACAGCCAATTCCAATAGTGTCGTCACTACCGGATACAACTTTACACCCACAACACTCTGCGTGAGAACAACACTTCCGGAGGCCCTGTGTGGGATGTAAACTGACGTTACATTGAGTCTAAAGTCAGAAACACACGCCTAGACAGAAAAGACTGTTCTGAATACTGGTCCCATATTACTAGTAATGAACAATCGAAAAGCTCACCCTCACTCTCTCTCTCACACAACCACCCTCACCGCCCCAACCCACATGCACACACATTCACACACATGCACACACACTCACTCACACACACACACACACACACACTCACACACACACAACAACAACAACAACAACAACAACAACAACAACAACAACAACAACAACAACAACACACACATACGTATTCAAACACTAAAGCATTTGAGAAGGTTAAACGAACAGTTTTGTGTGACAAATTAGAAATGGGCGGTATTAACATGATAAATATGCATGATATGCAGACATCTTTTTTGTTATGCTGGGCACCTAAACAGATTTTCAAAGTTGGACATTAGTTCCAAGACATTATTATGACGCTCTTGGAAGTCGTCTGTGTTGTTTTCAATCAACTGCCACCCCGAGACAGTTTGTAGGACTGATTAGAATAAAATCGAAATTTTGGCAACATGTTTAAAAAAAATGGATTGAGAATAGACATTTGTTTTTTTGTTGAAAAAGAACGATTTATCGATCAATGTTTGTGGAATAATGCAGGTATTGTTTTAAAAAAGAATGTTTTGTGTTTAGAAAACTGGATTAAAGCTGATGTGAATGTTGTACGTGATATATGGATAGACGGTAATATTGTCCCGTATGAACAAATTTGTACCACTGTTGGTTATAGCGCCACACGGCTTTTTGAGTATAATGCTTTGCACACGGCCCTCCGCGCGCGTGCGCTGCGAGACGACACAGCCAACGGAAACGCGAGCGACGAATCTGGGCCCTGTCTACAAGACCTGTTAAAAAAAACCTTCCCCCAAACAGTTCCGCGCTATTTTAACAAATGCAAAAGCAAGCGCACAATGCTCTGTAAAATTCTGGTTACATAAATATAATATTTCCATTGACGAGAAATATTGGCTCTTGGCAATTAAATGTACTAGGAAAATATTACATATTTACCCAGGCCCACAAACATTTTACTCCACAAGATGAAGTTGAAAAAAAATAATTTGTGTAGTCTTTGTAACGAAATAGATTATATTGAGCACTATTTTTGGAAATGTAGAAAAATGAAGTTATTTTGGGAACATATTATTAGATGTATTTTTGATAATACGAAAGAAAATGTTATATAAACAGAACATGATGTATTGTTTGGTTATTTACCAGGAATGCATACCCCAACAAACAAAATTATCAATCATATTTTGTTGATAGAAAAAATGTGTATCAGCAAGTTTAGATATGGTAGGCCTATTGATTTAAATGTAATGTTTATGCGAATTAGGGTTGAGACGTTTGAGTATTTTGTAAATGAAAATGTTTAAGTATATGTGCATATGCATATGTATGTGTGTGTGTGGATTCATGATTATGTTGATGTCGCAAATTTTGACACCGCAGACACAACAGCATTGATTAATACATTCTTGTCCATTTATGTATTGTAAGAATTCGCGCCAAAAGTAAATGTTAAATGTGCTGTGCCACAGATTAATGTGCACTTAAACATACAGATACCAAGTGTGTCATATAATGTTATTGTTTATTGATTAACTCTGGGGATATCATACCCAGGAACTCTCATGTTAAATTTTACGAAGATCGGTCTAGTGGTTTTCTCGGAATCGCTCCACACATACACACACACAGACACATACACACACACACACATACACACACTCGTCTCGATTCCCCGTCTATGTTAAAATGAGCAAGCGACAAAACAGTGATTTGGAAAATTACAAAATTAAGACAGAAAGGGAGAGCGGGACACAACTATTTACAAAATACAAGTTATGCATTTTTCGATAGATAAATCTGTCAGAAGAGTTCAAGCTTGGTTAGTTCTACGCTTGGTACATAGTCACATTAAAAGACTGTATGTAAAATGGAAATATTCAGAACTTTGTTCACAACATCTGCATATAATTATGTAAAACCAGGAAGAACAAATTACTTCATATATTCATTTTAATAATCTTTTGTCACCAAATGAATTATCATTATTTGTGAATGTGTTTTGGTCATGCATAATTCACATTGTCATTTGCTGTGATTACGCCAGTTTTGGCAATAAACGAGACCGGCCAATATAACTTTTCCGTCAGAAATCATATCCACCAAAAACTGTTCTACACCACAAGATTTGAGCTTCTATCGTTATTGTTAACGATTCATATATTTTTTTCTTACAATAGTTATCTTTCTAAAACTATCTTAAAATTGAAAACAAAATTTTGACTAACCTCATGGTTTTAAATATGTCCCAAACATCGTAATCCATAATTGTCAGCAAAGCGCGCAGTAACGGCCAACTGAGCACGGTCATTGCAGACGACTTGCTCAGACGTTTTCAGAAGTCACGACTTCCCTAATAAATGACTTGATTTCAAAAACTCAGAGTTATGACCAAGCGTCACAGAAGGATTGTGTGTCCTGAATAGACGCTCCTTGCTCACACTTCCTTTGACAAGAACAAGTTTTTGGTCCACACAATGCTGCAATGCGTCTTAGCTTTCAAGCAATGCACACAAATATCAATTTCCTCTATGCGTGCAACGGGCTTGACATTGAAATAGACACCAAAATCCAATCCAAGAGACCAATTACAGCTGCACACGCACCGACAGGTTGAATCGTTGCATACTAATCAGGTATATAATCATGCTGCAGTGACACACATTGCAACACATTTCCATAACCTAACGATCAATTGATCGTATTGATCCAATTTATCGAGCGTTTCCCACCTTGCACGCTGTAGTGGTGCTTATTTTTAGATTTGTGTCCCTGGTTTTGTTACATTTCGTCAATATTTGACTAAATGCATCTCGGTATACTGGGTACTGAGAGTGGAGTTAGTGTGTATGTGTGTGTGTGTGTGTGTTTGTGTGTGTGCGTGCGTGTGTGTGTGCCATGTGCGTGTGTATGTGTGTGTGTATGTGTGGTGATGTGTGTGTGTGTGTGTGTGTGTGTGTGTGTGTGTGGAGCGATTCAGAGAAAACCACTGGACCGATCTTCTCCGATCTGGGTACTGAGAGTGGAGTTAGTGTGTATGTGTGTGTGTGTGTGTGTGTATGTGTGTGTGTGTGTGCGTGCGTGCGTACGTGCGCGCGTGTATGTATTTGTATGTGTGTGTGTAGCCATTACCAGAGAATCACCGGTCAGACGTTCATTCTAATGTACATGTGACTTCTTCAAGATGGGATCCCTGAAATGTTTCTCTCTCATTTTGTATTACTTCGTCTCCATTCTTTAAGCCCGACTTCGCCTAACAGGAGGTTTACAGAGCGATGACATATTTCACTAAAACAGCAATGCTTACCTTATGGGACACACTCACAATAGCATTCAACAAAATTAAATAAAACTTAAAGATCACTTGACCTCAGTGGTTACATTGCTAGTTGTTTTTTTTTAAATAATTGTTCAACATATGACTCAGTGCGAAAAGGTGCCCATGAAAAGTGGACAATGGGTTAAACAAAAGGAAATGAAATCTGAACAGAGATGAACATTTGTTGGAAAGACATATGATTGACAATCACTGTGTGAAATTGCAAGCAATACTTCAAGTATTGTAAGATCGATAATTTACATTTTACCTGAAAACTGACAATATTAGCTGTGACGTCATTTCTTGTGACAAAAATGGCACCCGATAAAAACCGTTGTTATAAAGCCGAATACACACAAGATAAAAATAATCGCAACTGTAGCAATAGTACAACATTTTTTGACGCAAATGACGTCGACATTCGGGTTTTCCGAGTTTAGCAGACAACTCATCGAACCGGAAAAGTTTCGAAGGAAGTATTACAACAATGACATCCGTCACCACGAACTTTTCTGCACAGTTTCGGCCAAAGGTTGATTATTCAGGTGTCCGCGCTTGTCTCATTTCTGAAAGGACTGATTTGTCCATGATATTTCACTATTTAAATTAAATGTTCTCTACTGTGTGATGAGCAGCATGTTGGTTAAACGGGCCCATATGTGCAGTTGTCCGTTTTCGCAAGCTTGATTTCAGGCTTAAATTGCTTTTTCGTACAGCAAACTCGAGATGTGCTTTACACTCAAGGCACAAATGTGACCTTCCACCACGGAATGAGTCGCATGTCACCTTTGCATGATTTTTATAATATTAATTTATTTTAAAGAGTTTTGTATGCTCTATCCAGTGGTGAAAACCGTTTTAGAAAAGAGCTAAAACTGTTCTAGTTATAAGCCTGTGACGAAGGTGACCCTCACACTGATACCTGACACCCCCGGGACATATCCTAGCGCAGAACCGTGCGAGGTGACATCCGACTCATTCCGTGGTGGAGGGTCACACATTTAATTGTTTGTACTGTCTCTTCGGCTACTTTTGAGTACCCTCCAAAAACAAAAACAACACATGTTTGCAACATATTTTATTTTGCAATTCAAATATGCAACTCTATCCATGCGCACCTTTTGGCACTTTGTCACATGTTTGAATTGAAAGTACGCTTAATACAAAGAGGACACTCTATTTGCGCAGATTATGTTGAGACGTTTTAGTTGTTATGTTAAGGGAAATGTACTGACTTCAGGATTTGATATCGTTGTACGCGTATTAGTTTGTGTTTGATTGTTTGTTGGCTATCGTGTTTTATGTTGCACTTTTTATTGAACAATTTGGAGTAAATTGTAATCATCGATCAGTGTACGTGAATAACGTTCACCCGCGATCAGTACCAGAAACGCCGAAGTCCCGATTCTCGATCATCATATTTTTTCATTGCGGTCGCGGGCGCATGCGTATAGCAGATGAAACTCGATGTGGAAATATCAAACAGCAAACGGGAATAATGGTTTCCATGTGCGACAACTTTGGGAGGAGCGATGAAAAAAACCAAACGCCCAAGTAAATACCAATCCAAAACCAAACTGTATTTCTAGACAGGCAATTAAATGCTACAGATCCACCACGTTCATTACCAACTAGTGTGTAAAATAAGGAGGCAACACCATGCAAACCGAAACCATTTGACTGGATTGTGCCCCTCGGCATGCGTGTGTGTTTCCCACCTGCCTTACCCGAGTCTCTCAACCGGTGTAACACGAGAAAATTACTCCCACGAGATTTTTACTCCGGAGTAAACATTTCGTACGAAAAAGTTACTCCCTTTACGAAAAAAACCACTCCCCCATTGCACGAGAAAATTACTCCCCAAGACAGGTGAGTTCCGAGTAAACATTTCGTACACAAATGTTACTCCCCTCACGAATAAATAACGAATAAATTACTTCACCCCAACACGAGCAATTTAACCTCCCATGCCAGGTGTACGAAATTTTTACTCCCTTGTCCCCTGTTAGTCTTGGTGGTGGAAGGGGTGGAAGGAGGGTAGCGCGACATTCGTGTGCGCGAGATCACTTATTGGCATTATCCCTTCGCCCGCATCCCATTTTTGCGTACGATATTTTACTGGAAGTAAAATAAAATGGGGAGTAAACATTTCGTGGAGGGAGTAATTTTGTCGTGCCTTGGGGAGTTCTTTTCTTTTTCGAAAAGTGTACTCGGAGTAAGAATTTCGTAAGAAATATTTACTCCAGAGTAAATTTTTCGTGGAGTAAAAATTTCGTGTTACACCGGCACTCCTTCAAAAAGCCTGAGCGGTTGATAAAGTTCTCTTCTTTACAGGCAGGAACAAGATCGGTCGCCCACTCGCCACAGGCGACTAGAAATGACTGTTGGCTTAACAGATGTTGAGACAGAGATCGGCAAATTGCTGAGTTTAATTATTTTTAGTTATGAAGAGTTTGCAAAGAGGTTTTGAGATAGTAGATGATCCTTTTCTCACACAACACACTTAAACATGTGTATATATACAACATGACACAAAACAACACAACACAACACGACACAACACGACACATCACAACACAACACGACACGACACAACCACACGCAGCAACCCTGTTTAGGTTGTTCTCTGCTATCGATTAGAACAGAAATTTAGTTTGTAAGTCACTTCTTTACATAGCCCAAAATTATGGAATCAGGGCTTCTCTGGTATTGAGCATTTTCATACCAAATACACCAGGTTTTTTTTTATACAGCATTTGGTAAATGTGATCCTTTTAAAAGTTAGCAAGTAAAAAAAAAACTCACTATGATCCTGTTGTTGCTTTTTCAACCTTTTTCTCCTTCTCACTAGTGATTACGGATGGACAGACAAAGGAATGACAAGGGAGGAAACTATGCTATTTCCCGTGTCCTTCTTTCAAACCTAACTTTCAACCTAGCGATTTGTTATAGTTTAATATCAAAGACAAACTTGATAAACGAAAAGGTATAAAATAAAATAACAAGTCGCGTAAGGCGAAAATACAATATTTAGTCAAGTAGCTGTCGAACTCACAGAATGAAACTGAACGCAATGCCATTTTTCAGCAAGACCGATTCGTAGCATCGTCAGTCCACCGCTCATGGCAAAGGCAGTGAAATTGACAAGAAGAGCGGGGTAGTAGTTGCGCTAAGAAGGATAGCACGCGTTTCTGTACCTCTCTTTGTTTTAACTTTCTGAGCGTGTTTTTAATCCAAACATATCATATCTATATGTTTTTGGAATCAGGAACCGACAAGGAATAAGATGAAAGTGTTTTTAAATTGATTTCGACAATTTAATTTTGATAATAATTTTTATATATTTAATTTTCAGAGCTTGTTTTTAATCCGAATATAACATATTTATATGTTTTTGGAATCAGCAAATGATGGAGAATAAGATAAACGTAAATTTGGATCGTTTTATGAATTTTTATTTTTTTTTTACAATTTTCAGATTTTTAATGACCAAAGTCATTAATTAATTTTTAAGCCACCAAGCTGAAATGCAATACCGAAGTCCGGGCTTCGTCGAAGATTACTTGACCAGAATTTGAACCAATTTGGTTGAAAAATGAGGGCGTGACAGTGCCGCCTCAACTTTCACGAAAAGCCGGATATGACGTCATCAAAGACATTTATCAAAAAAATGAAAAAAACATTCGGGGATTTCATACCCAGGAACTCTCATGTCAAATTTCATAAAGATCGGTCCAGTAGTTTAGTCTGAATCGCTCTACACACACACACACACACACACACACACAGACACACACACACACAGACACACACACGCACATACACCACGACCCTCGTTTCGATTCCCCCTCGATGTTAAAATATTTAGTCAAAACTTGACTAAATATAAAAAGATAACACACACACACACACACTCACACACACACACACACACCATCGTGACGTAGAGTCTGCTAGTCGGAATGGTCGATTTTCATTATCAGATGCACACAAGCATTCAAAACACAACAATACAACCTGTTGTCGGAAAATAGAAAGAAATATTCATCGTGTTTTCAGATTAAATCTCTGTTTTATTCTCACGAAAATGGCATAACTAAACAAGAAGATAAAACAAAGTAAATAGACTCTACGGAGGAACTGCTGACTAACTAACGGTCAGTATTTGCCCAAGTAGGCCGACCCAGTGATGTGAATCTGTGCATGGATGGCCGAATTACCTCTGTTTCGTGCTTGGTTGGGCTGCTGGCCTCCGATGAAGATGTCCATCGTACCTGTTACCAGATAATAAATTTTTTTTAAACGTACAGACGTTCTTACTTACTGCCCGTTATGCCTGTTGGCACGTTAGGCAGCAACTCCTTTGTTGCTGTTTCTGTAACAATCCTTTCTTTAAGGGACTGTGTTGTTAGCCCAGTACCCAACCCCCAACCTGGAGGACCAGTGGATTGCGCTTTCAGATTTCCACCCTTCGACCTGTCCGGTTTGGGTGGCCCTACCAGGAGAAAAATCGACCACCGGCATAGCTCTATAGGTCGCTGAGGCACGCTAACCCCCTCCTCCTCCCCCCCCCCCCCCCCCCGACCACGTCAAGGCGGTAATTAATCCATCGGGCACCCATTACAAACGCTCATGAATGTAGAATTCTATGACCGTCGGACTTCTGAAACTGCAACGCTGAAAACGCTTTCATTTGTCACGATATCTTAGGAATATTAGTCAACAGGAAAAGAGGTAGTACTGTGCCTTTTTGAAAATTGGAAAAAAACAGCAATCAAGTTCAAGTTCAAGTTTTGTTAGTCCATAACCCATGGGGGCATTCTGAACAATTAATACAATCAATACAATCATAATATATGCTAATATAGTAAATAAAAATTTTTTTTACAAATATGAAAAACTGTTACAAATTCTATTGATAAAGTCCAAAATATTCTTTAGCAATTTCTTTTTGTTAGTAGCAAACAACTTTTTAAATTTAAGTGCATTAGGTTGGTGGAATAGAGTGTATGGGGGGTTGGGGGACGGGGAGGGGAGGGGGGGGGGGTAGTTTCGGCAAACCAGCAAAACAGCAAACAGATGGCATCGCTCGTCAAAGCACAGAACCATGTGAGAACCATGTGAGGTTCCCCTCACTTTCCCTAAATGTGACAGCCCTCTTCAAGGACCTTGAAATAATCTAATAACTCTATATAGAAAGCAGAGAAAATAGAAAAGAAAAAAAAACCAGGAATTAAAATAAACACCTGCACCCCTTGACTTAATTGTCATCCATCGTCAAACCACAGCGTGAGCGCAATAGACCCAACCAACACCAGAAAGTCTACTTTGATATCAACGCCTCCTGTCACAGCCGCTTCGTAGTGTTAGAAAAACTAAAACATTAATGAAGGGGGGGGGGGCGGGGTGGGGGGGGGGGGGGGTAAATAAGAACTTACCTGGCTTCATGTGCAATCCATCGCCAAATGACAGCGCCACTGACTTAATTGGCTTCTATTAAAAAGTCGTACTTGGTGTTTGCGCCCGATGTAATGGCCTCTAACGGGACAAGTTAGAAATGAAGGGTACAAGCAAATTCAGAACGAGAAAAACATGTACCCTCTTTCACATGCCATCCATCGTCAAACCAGAGCGCCATGGACCTGGCTTCCACAACAAAGTCCACCTTGATGTCAAGTCAAGTCAAGTTTTTATTGTTCATTACCCAGGGGCATTATAAACAATATTCGCAAATTCAAAAATGCACAAAGTACCAAGTGATCAAAAAAGAAAAAAAGAAAACAAAAAGAAAAATAGAGGATAAGAAAAGAAAAAATGAAATAAATATTTGGAAAACAAAAGTACACAAACAGTGAACACAAAATATTATAGTACAGAAAATGCAAACACACACACACACACATTGATTCCTGGCAATGGGGGACACAAAACGAAAATACGGTTAACAAATCCCAGCACTATGAAAAATTGCTACTAATTAATTTTATAAATTCCAAGAGTTTCGTCAACAATTTCGTATTTCTTGATACAAACAGTTTTTTGTATTTAAGTGAATTTGGTTTTTTCCAGTAGAATGGTGGAATAAGTTCTGCTCTTTTTTCATTGAAAAAGTCACAAACAAACAAATAATGATACTCATCTCCTATATCTTCTGATGTACATTTTCTGCAAATGCGATTCGCTCTAGGTATATTAAGGTATCTTTCTTTCTGTACTGGCAGGTTGTTATTTGTAGTTCTAAATTTCATGAGTGTAACGACTTTTTGGAACGTCAAGGATTTAATGTAGTCTTCACACACAAAACTATCTTTAAACATTCTATAATTACAAAAAATGTCTTTTGTATCCATTTCTGAGAACCAATTGTGAATATACTGGTCATATAAACACCGCTTTACTTTTTCTTTAAACCAAGTAGATGTATATTGAGAAACAAATTCTTGTTGTATCCAAAGCCCAGAAAGACCTATATCACTTAACGTTTTTTCTATGCATGACAGATAATCAGAAGTAAACATCTTTTGCGAATATAGTCTATAGGTAAATCTGTAAGCAACACTTGAAAATTTGTTTTTGTTAACTGGGTCAATTAGTTTATACCAATAACAGAGCATTCTACATTTCATATTGACATCTAAGGGATATTTTCCAAGTTCGCCAAAAACCATTGCATTAGGGGTGGATTTTCTTAGTTTGAAAACTATCTTATAAAAACGCAACTGAAGCTTCGTAGCTAAATCGCAAGAACCTGAACCCCAAATTTCACAGCCATATAGTAAAATCGGAACAATCATTTTGTCAAATAGATCAATCTGTATATCCACGGGCAATGAGAGTTGTCTACATGTGCGCCCCCTGTCGGTACGGTGTAGCGTTTGAACCACGCCAGCTGGAGCTTGGGGACCGGGACTGTGTTGTTGTGCCATGCGATGTACACCTGCGTCACCTAGCAACGACCAATTCCCTTTTAGCAACACTTGACAATAAAGTTGAGGTAGTGAATTGAAAGTAATTTTTGGATTGCAAGTTGTACTGGGGCAAATCGGATTAGTTCTCTTGTCATTATTTCCTTGTGTCTTTTTGTTTGTTTGTTTGTTTACTTTGTTTGTTGTTTTGCTTGTTTGTTTGTTTGTTTGTTAGTTTGATTTATTTGTTTATTTGCTTATTTGTTTGTTTATTTTGTTGTGTGTTTGTTTGTTCGTGTACAAAAGCGTAGTCTTCTATATGTTGTATTTATCGCGAGCTCTGCCCTAACAGTTTCTGTTCCTTAACCCACCCCCGCTCCTCCCCAATCGACCCACCCCGTAAAAAGATGTAAGAAGCATACAAGGGTAGATCGACACAACGAAAGTTGTACCTCGTCAGCTTCGAATGTTCCCGTATTTCTAATCCAGAAAGAACCGGTCAGTGGTTGTCCGGCCCTGACAGTGGTGGTGTGGACAGAGGCTGTGTACTCAAACGTGGTGTAGGACAGTCCGTAGCCAAACGGGTAAAGGGGGTCTCCTTCAAAGTAGCGGTACGTCCTGCCCTTCATCGAGTAGTTCACCATTGGTGGAATCTGAAACACGAAAGAGCAAAATCAACTGAAACAGGATGTTATAATTCACAGAAAAAGCAAGATGTGTACGCCACATTTTTAACAAAATGCTGAGGATGACACATGAAACTGGTATTTATTTTTACCTGTTCGATTTGACTTTAGTGAAAAATACATTGCTTTGTTTTCAATAATGTTTCAATAACAGTTGACAATTTTCGGCTGAACTCTTACATTACACTAATGCTCACTTGTGACGCAAGCAGTGGCCATGTAAATGGCAGTCTCCCAGCAGGCACCGCGCCCCTGACGTCATTAAGGAGGACGTGACGTAACGCGTCACCAGTTGCCTGAGCAGGAAAGAAACATTCCATTATGGCGGACACACGTGGATCCTGGTCAGCAAAGGAGATGTTGACAGGACCGGCGTTGAACAGCAGTAGTACAATGGGCGTGTCGGAAGGAGCTGAGTATAAGAAATGTATTGACATTGTCATGTGTGTACTTAGTAGAATGTACATAATTATATGCCTAGGTGTCTACATTCACAGATGCTAACATATTCTTCTTCACGTCAGTTGATTACTCTAAGCTTTCCGGTTTGATATACTGATATTAACGTGGGATAGAAACGTAATGAATAATGAATGTGCACATCTGTATTAATCATCTGCCTTATGTACACAGTAGCGAGAATATAGTTGTAAAACAAAGACCATGCAGACATTTAATTTTCCACTCACTGTTGCTGATGACGTCCTGTAAAAGGGTTTTCTGATGTCCTGGCAGTTCCGTGTCTGGTCTGTCCTGACCTTCTGCTTCTACGGCTTGACCTTCAAGAGGTAATAACAGTGTCAGATACGCGCACTATCACGCATACCTGCACCCGACACTCCCAAGCACGCACAGTACCCCCCCCCCCCTCTCACACACACACACACACACACACACACACACACACACACACACACACACACACACACACTGATCGCTTCTGTTAATAATACTACGTGGAAAAAAATAATGGTGACTCACACTTAGATCAGCAACAATAACAATAATATCCGCAGCAGCAATCGCGATTTTATCAGGTGAGTCGTTATAGAAAAAGAAATATGTTAAACAAATACGAAAACAACATTGTCAAAGAAAAATATTTAACAGTTATAAAAACCAGTCTCACCAGTTCCCAAGACGACAAAGTTGATGTATGTGCCAGACACAGCGCGTCTTACTGCTGAAGAGTTGTAAGTTTTGCAGACAGTATCGTCGCAGCCAGAAGCATATTGTACCTTCGAAGCCAGTGGAGTCAGGCCTTCCAGTGGAGATATCATATACTTCCATGTCGGAACAGCGGAATAGGTGCCCAGCAACTGCTGTTCATTGTTGGCCATTGGTCCAACTACCTTCATGACACAGGAGTAACGACGAACATACACAAATCAAAGAGTTGTTGTTATTTTCTGATTTGAACTTCGGATAAGGCGCTATATAAATAAAGAGAATAATAAAAAATAAAAATAAAAATTTGATTTTGACATCTCGTTCCCGAAAAGGTCCGACTTGTTCCACATATTATGGGTCCAGTTCACGTTGTTGTGTTAATTTGTAAAACTTTACTGTCAATCGCTTGTCTCTTATGTCAGCTAAATCTATACATTTATCCTTGAATGTGCCTAATTGAGATATATGGTCTGGATGTTTAGCTTAAATGGCATTAACATGTTGTATTTATTCTGCAAAAACATGCATTTCTCTCGGGCTAGGTTTAACTGATCTTATATTCGGGATAAAATTCCTTTGCAGTTCTAAAATTGAAAAAGGAGAAGCTCAACCCTTCATTTAACGAATATACACATATTATTTGGCACTGACCCCAATCGTTCCAGTCTTATGTAGAGGCAGAACCCCGTTGTTCTTAAGCAGGACGAAGGTCTGCATGGCTGCCTCCAATGTCAATGCTCTATGCTCCGCAGTCTCCACGTCCGCTAAGCTCAGTTTGCTGTAGGGGTTCATTTCCGGTGGGTCAAACTCGCCCAGCCTCATTCTGGTGTAAAACAGCGGTTTGACCATCTCACGGACTTTAGCTTCCGTCAACTTATTTTGTTTGATTGCCTCCACTGCAAAACAGTCATTATACTTTAAAACCTCAGAGATGGAAAACGAGAAGAAAGAGTGTGTTTTGAGTAATCTGTTATGTTATATGAAGTCTTATATCGCGCGCGTATCTCCAGACTCGGACTCAAGGTGCATGGACCTATTTATGCCGTGTGAGATGGAATTGTTTACACAATACATCACGCATTCACATCGACCAGCAGATCGCAGCCATTTCGGCGCATATCCTACTTTTCACGGCCTATTATTCCAAGTCACACGGGTATTTTGGTGGACATTTTGTATCTATGCCTATACAATTTTGCCAGGAAAGACCCTTTTGTCAATCGTGGGATCTTTAACGTGCACACCCCAATGTAGTGTACACGAAGGGACCTCGGTTTTTCGTCTCATCCGAAAGACGAGCACTTGAACCCACCACCTAGGTTAGGAAAGGGGGGGAGAAAATTGCTAACGCCCTGACCCAGGGTCGAACTCGCAACCGCTCGCTTCCGAGTCTGTTGGCTGGTTGGTTGGTTTGGTCCAAGAATACTTTGATGACTGGAAGGACAGACGGATCAATTGACCAAGTGGGTGTAGTTTGTGAGTAAACGAATAAGTGAGTGAGTGGTTAAGTAAGCGCGAGATTTAGGCAGACTGATTTGAAATGTTTTGTGTGTGTGTGTGTGTGTGTGTGTGTGTGTGTGTGTGTGTGTGTGTGTGTGTGTGTGTGTGTGTGTGTGTGTGTGTGTGTGTGATTTCTAATATTAAACAACTAATATACTTAAGCTAATTAAAATGTGCAAAGGTTGCCTTTTAACGCTTTTTTAATTACTGTCATTACACATTGTAACCTGCGTGTGCGTAAGTAAATCTTAATCCAGTTCAGAACACGAACCAATTCCATTAATACTTTTATGGAAAACATTACTCATTATCATCTCATATACATAGAAAAAAATCATGCGTGGACAATAAATGACCTACACATGTACAAGTAGACAGGTCCAAAGTCACTGTCTCCCGGCAGTTCCAGGTTGCAGCCAGCGTTGACACAGGCAGCCACGGTGTCCGTTGTGGTGTTAAACACGTGACGTCCGTTGATGATGTCCAGCGCCCCTCCATCGCTGACCACGTAGCCCCTGAAGCCCCATTCCGTTCGTAGAATGTCAGTCAGAAGTGTTTCGTCAGCACAAGCTGGTACACCGTTGATTCTGGAATTCAAACAAGTGTTCAGGACATTTTACAAATGGTACCTTCCACAGGCACTGGTCACGGGCCCCGATATCAAAGTAAAAATTAATAAACTGTAGGAGAGACGACCGTCCATCACCCTAACCAAGCGACATCCAAGACATAAGCCCCGCCCACCTCGTGTCGAGTGCCTGTGGTACCTTCCTCCCCGTGTAAAACATCATGTAAACCACTTCAGATTTGTCTCAACTTTTTTTTTATCAATACAGTAATACTGAACATTTGACATATCTCAATAAGCGATGTACGTTTTATTTATACATAGCCTACACTTTTCGATTCAATACAGAAAGAGGTCAGGCATTACATATTTTTGTGTCGATTAATGTGCTAGTCTGGACAGACGCGAGATCATTTGCAGGTGGCTCATACAGGAAATAAGGTTATGTTAAGGGTCTTATCACGCAGTGCAATCGGAAAGAACGATTGCAGTAACTTCAGTACAGGGAGCACAGAGAATGTAACAATCGTACTTATTGTAGCTACACATAAGGCTGTACGTTCCTGCTTCCACGCATCTTCTGAAGGCAGGTAGAAATGTCGTTCGCCAATCTCTCTCCGATACCTGCCACAATCAGGGGCACAAAAAAGCATAAATAATACAACTGCGAACACAAAGTAAAAGAAACGGAAGAAACACGAATGGACGAGCCAAAGACTCGAATGACACGGGAAACAAAAGAAGAAGAACCAGAGAAAGAAAGAAGAGGGGCACGTTAATCGTTGTGTTTATGATACTTGTTCTTGGGACAGTTGAATAATCGTAACAAGGCTGTTGATAAGCTTGGGGTACAGATTTAGTCAAACAAAATAGCAATACTCGTCAATAGAAAACAAACGACCACACACACACACACACACACACACACAAACACACACGTACACACACACACACACACCCACACACTCACACCCACACACACCCACACACACACACACACACACACACACACATATTGGGTCTTTACCCGTGCATCAAAAAGGAATCTGGACACAGGAATATTCTCGGGGCCAGCGTAGGCATCAAAGTGTTTGCACCCAGCGCTGGCACGGACGTAGCGAGAGTGGTTGCCTTGGAGACCTTGGACGAAGGCCGCAGCGTACTCACCAGACAAGTAAGGGTCTTCTCCGTATGTTTCCTAAATGACAACCGGACAAATACACAGAAATAGATGATATAACAAATACAAAAAAGCGATTCCCACAGAAACAGATAGTTTAATATGTCATGAAAAACATTATAAACCGTAGACTTCCTGTTGTGTTCATTCCTACGAATGTGAATTGTATGTGTGTTTACAAAGAAAATTAAGCATTGTTTAATCCATGTGTGACGAAGACGCTAGTCACACACTGTTGAGCTTCATTGCAATCACTTCCGCAAAATCTTGAGTGTCTGCCTACATACTTATCTAGGTGTAAGTCCTGTTAATCCATCAAACGCAACCAAAACATGTGCACGCCAATCGCAATGGCCGGTGTAAGAAGCAAATCTGTTCACAGTGTTCTACGTGTGTTAAAACTAAACCTGATAACGGCATAAACAGATTTGCGGGTGTTAATAAAGTGTCTGAAAATGTACAAAACAAATGCCCTGAAAGTGTTCAGGGTGATCACTTTCTTACGGAACAGTGAATTCCGTGTACACTTTAAGAACACGAGTGCACATACTTGTATACGCGACACTTTCAAACACTCTTTATGCAGTTTTGAACCCACAGTTAGCATGTACAGTGTTCAAAGTGATTTGATTTGAAGTGCAATTTTCTGAACATAATCCTTATGCATATATATTATAGCATTTTTTCACTAAACTCTGCAACTGACCCTCCTGATTTCGACCCCATCGCGGGTCCCTCATGATGTTGATGACAGGGGAGAAGCAGGAGAGACCTGTGTGTTCCTCGTAGTTGTTCTGCTCCACGAAGAACTTGTGATGACCCCGCACCTCTACCCCTGTGGCTTCAGCTACCTTGAAAATCAGGTCTGGGCTGCTCGACAGAAACTCACTTGCCTAAATATAGGATCAAAAATCGTGAAAGTTATGGGTATGCAGGGCCGGACTAGGCTAAGAGGAGGGGGGGGGGGGGTTGCCAGCGGTGGCCCAGGGGGATGTTTCCTGATGGGTAAGTCATATTCTGAGATAGGAAAATGGTCGCTCCTTACATGAAACGGCATAAAATAAACAATAATAAAAAATGTTTTAAATAAGTGAGGTACATGTTTAGGTTAGGGGGGGGGGGGGGGGGGCGAAACACCCATAACCCCCCCGGTAGTGCGGCCCTGGTGTGGAACGTTGAATTTCGATGTAATTTACCAATGATGAGGATATTCATATGGCGCAAATCCTAAAACAGTTCTAAGCGCCTCATAGAAACATATATAAATAATTTATTCCGTACACAATTCCAAATCATAAATAATACACATCAAAAAAATGTTATACACTTTACAAAATGTTAACCCACATGCTTCCAAGTCAAATAATCATACACATCGAAATTGTACTTGTTAATGTTACGTGTCCTCTTGAATAAACTAATGATTCATTTTTATAGTCTGGATATCAGAGCAGAGCATTAGCAGTCTATCTTTAGCGGATGTTGGTTTGTATATATAATATATCACAGCTAGGGTTAGAAGTCTGTAGCCTTCAATCGCTAATCGACTGAAATCATCAGGCGAGTTGGGTGCATTCACATGTTGGCTGTGCACTTTGTTCCAAGAATGTCCAAATAATGAATATTGCACAAAGCCATGCACATTTTGAAGAGTCTTTAATTTACCTGAACATCCCAAAAATAAATTAATAGTGCACAAAGCCATACTAACTCGGAAGAGTCTCTAATTTACCTAAACATAAATATTGCACAACAAAGTTTGAAGAGTCTTTTATTTAACATCATGATACATATTGCACAAAGCCAGTCAACGTTGGAAGAATCTTTAATTTACCTGAACATCATGAAACATATTGCACAAAGGCCAACCAAACTTGGAAGGGCCTTTAATTTACTTGAGCATCGTAAACATAATAACTGCAAATGACCACATTAACTGGGCAGAGTGTTTGATTTACCTGAAGGCGGCGGCCAGACCCAAAGCCTGGGGATAACTCGTGCCGTGTGCTCCCGGAGCAGAGGACCCCCTGAGGCATTCTGTTGACCATTGGTACTGACCGATACCAAGCCTGGCTATCGCTTTGGCTGGACCCTCTGTTCACAGAAGAATCAAGTTTTTTGAATGGAATCAGCGTTAGCCTACACCTTTGGGGTGTAATGGTCGCGCAGGTAAGGAAATAGACAGACAGACAGACAGACAGACAGACAGACATACATACATACATACATACAAGCACGCACGCTTGCACGTACACACAAACACACACACAATTGCACTTTAAAAAGCACTTCGGATGAAACTGCGCAAGGTTCCTCGTCACTGTACACTAATTGAATCAAACTGACCCACTGGGTTGTTTTCCAAATGGCAGCTGATAGTTAAATACGCACACACAAACACAAATCACACAAGCAAAGAGAGAAACATCTGTCTGGACGTCCCAGTCGAATGGCGTACACACATAGAACATATTTCTTACTGTTTCCCCCGGATCTTCCTTTCGCCATCTGGTCCTGTATCTCCTCCAGGGTCAGTCTGTTGACCAGGTCAGCAACACGATCTTCCCACGGGAGGGACACATTACGGAACGGAAAGTTAACCATCGTCACGGCGCGTTTTGTGTGCTTTTTGATAGTTTCTTCCGCTTGTGAGCATCCCGTCAACGTACACAGAATACATGTCAAAAGTAAGCACTGTAAAGAACAGTGTAAACACGTCATTTTTTTGTGCTAATTTTGAAGATGTCTCAGGATAGAGATGCTCCAACTTCTTGAAATCACCACATAACTCACAATGTTCTCATCTTATACGCCACGAGGCAAAGATATTTGCAGATGCTGTGTTACCTGTCTTAATGAGATCTATAGAAATGCTGATGAGCAGTGAGAATCAAACTATGCAAACTTCACCAAGCTAAACATCTATCTTTTTCAGTAAAAATGTACGCTTCACCCCCCAAAAAGTGTACCAAGATGTTCTTATTGTTTTTAAGATGCGTTGATGTATGTACCGATAAGTTTGATAAGGAAACCGGTGCTAAAACAATCGGCCTACTGATCTCGACACATGTAGCCCGTTAAAAAAATGACACCCCCACTCCCCACCCAGCTCCATACTCGCACACGCTTCAAGTAGGTCAAGGTGTATGTGAACATTGGCTACCGGTGCATCGAGAGAAAACAGGTCATGTTGTATATGTCCGCTCTTTAACCTAACCGGGTCTGAGTTATGTGGTAAATGCGTACGTGTCTGGCTGATAAGATTGTATTGGAACACTTTCTTTCTTTCTTTATTTGGTGTTTAACGTCGTTTTCATATTGGAACACAATAAATGGCATCACTTTACGTGTTTCTTTCTGTATTTTTTAAAAACCTTATTATTTTTGATGTTCTTGTGCATTTTTATATGCTGTAGATTGTTTGCTGTTGGTGTTGATTAACCGTTTGTTTGTTTGTTTGCTGCAAGAGGGGGAGGGGGGGCGCGGGACGGGGGGGGGGGGGGGGGGGGCGGGGTTTTTTGTTTTGGGTAGTAGTTACAGCAACTATGATTAGGATTTTTTTCAAATCAGTAGCATTTCATAATGAAACGTTCACAAAGCACTGACACGGACAAACAATGCGTTTCATCCGCTTCTCATTTGTAACAAGTAAGGATAAACGGAATTCGTGGCAATAGGGACTCAGTTTCCTTTAATGTGAAAATATTTGAAGAACAAAACACATACCCACATTGTATTTTTCAGAAGTGCTCGAAGTATATTGAGCTGTTAATCGAAAGGAACACACCGATAACATTATTGATAATTACAGCCCACTTACTTTAACATGCTCTTATTTCCACGATTCCTAATAATGACAGCTAGCTCACTTACAGGGTGACCCAAAAAAAGGAGTACCCAAACAAAACGTCATAAATTGAACAAAAATAAAGCAATCTTCATAAAATGTATTTACACACACAAGTAGCCTCTGCATGATTTGCACAGACAATTTTAGCGTTCTAGCTTGTCTTTCAGGAAAGTTATGCTCATTCTACAGAACATGCTCCAAATGGCCTCCGCGCCGATTCAGGCAAACTTGAACTCGCCGCGCAAAGTTATCAATCACCCGCACACACTCCTGTTGCGAGATTCCGCGAATGGTTGTTGTGATGGCTCGCTTGAGTTCTGCGATTGTCTGTGGGTTGTTCCTGTAGACGTTGTCTTTCAGGAACCCCCAAAGATAGAAATCTGGGGGATTTAAATCCGGGGGAGGCCATTTGGAGCATGTTCTGTAGAATGAGCATAACTTTCCTGAAAGACAAGCTAGAACGCTAACATTTTCTGTTGAAATCATACAGAGGCTACTTGTGTGTGTAAATAAATTTTATGAAGATTGCTTTATTTTTGTTCAATTTATGACGTTTTGTTTGGGTACTCTTTATTTTGGGTCACCCTGTACTTTAACATAATCAAATTTGCACGATTCTAATGCACATTATATTCTAGTATTTTCCCAGATATGTTGACTCAGTAAGGCTAAAAGAAACATTGAGGATATTGCTGGGAACTGCTTTCGCCTGGAAAGGTTGCTGGCCGCCAGCGAACACATCAATGATACCTGAAACACAATTACAGACTGTGCAGCGAACGCATCAATAATACCTGCGACATAATGACAGACTGTGCAATCTGGCTGAAATGCTCCAATGGAACAAATTGAGAAGTATACATTCATGAGTAGCAACCTGGCCAACCTGCAGCACTTTTCAGAACCTTAAAAAGTTGATATAAAATGAAAAGTGTGCAACATGCCATTTAAACAATATTAGGCTTACATTTCAGTACGACGTTCTCTGAAACATGTCTACCCCGACCCTTATCCAAACTCTCTCTCTCTCTGTCACGCTCTCTCTCTCTCTCTCTCTCTGTCTGTCTGTCTCTCTCTCTCTGTCACGCTCTCTCTCTCTCTCTCTCTCTGTCTGTCTGTCTCTCTCTGTCTCTCCGTGTGTCTCTCTCTGTGTGTGTCTCTCTCTGTATCTCTCTCTCTCTCTCCCCCTCTCTCTCTCTCTGTCTGTCCGTCTGTCTCTCTCTTTCTCTCTCTCTCTCTCACTCTCTCTCTGTCTGTCTGTCTCTCTGTCTCTCTGTCTCCCTCTCTCTCTCTCTCTCTCTCTCTCTCTCTCTCTCTCTCTCTCTCTCTCTCTCTCTCTCTCTCTCTCTCTCTCTCAAAAATCTGATCCAATTTCCCAGATTACGCCAAACAGACCATTCTAAGCCGACGTCAATGTGTCCATGCACCAGTGAAAATGAACACACCATGGCGACGTTTTAGAAAAAGCAATCGTTTGAGGTCGGCAGTTGGACAAAATCATTTCAAATTTGAGACTCCAAGGATTGACTTAAACTTCCGAAAATTAGCACAAAATGTGTTGCACATTCGGTGAAAAAGCCGATGACTGTAAATCCTAGTAACATCCATGTTAGAATTTATTTCCACCTGCACTGAAACAATGAAATGCTTCCTTATGACACCGAGTGTGGCCATTCCTATCAAAGAACAAGAAGAGCAAACGCTCGATCGAGTCACTTTCGCAGTTCTGAATATTATATGAGGCATCAGATGGACAGGAAGAAATTGCTATTCACAACACAATGAGTCACGTTCACATAAAATTTGAGCCCGGTCACTTTTATAGTTTCCGAGAAAAGCCCAACGTTAAGTTGTGTGTTGCCGAACAGAAAAGGCTAGTTATCTCCCTTGTTTTTCTGATAACGTTCGTAAAAGGCTACAGATGTAAATACTTTGATGTAAAGAATAATCCTACAAAGTTTCAATCACATCCGATGAACTTTGTCAAAGATATAAAATGTCTAATTTTTCCTTTGACGCTGACCTGTGACCTTGAAAAAGGTCAAAGGTCAACGAAACCATCGTTAAAGTGTAGAGGTCATTGGAGGTCACGACTAAACAAAATATGAGCCCGATCGCTTTGATAGTTTCCGAGAAAAGTTTGTCAAAGATATAAAATGTCTAATTTTTCCTTTGACGCTGACCTGTGACCTTGAAAAAGGTCAAAGGTCAACGAAACCATCGTTAAAGTGTAGAGGTCATTGGAGGTCACGACTAAACAAAATATGAGCCCGATCGCTTTGATAGTTTCCGAGAAAAGTCCAACGTTAAGGTGGTGTCTACGGACGGCCGGCCGGCCGGCCGGACGGCCGGCCGGACAGACTAACACTGACCGATTACATAGAGTCACTTTTTCTCAAGTGACTCAAAAACCCCACCTGACCTTGCAAGCAACAGAACAGACAGTAAAGCAGCGAAACTGTCCACTTAACACTGTAAAGTGTATTTATCGAATCGTATTTAAGTGTAGGCATTTGCGTTGTAAAAACATGGTATTACATTTTCTTGTATTGAATTAATTGTATAGTATGGTGTTGTCTAGACTACGTGACTCATTGCGCCAACCATCCTGATAATACACTGCCATATTGTTTTGTGTAATAGTGTATTACAGAGCATTGCATTGTGCAGTGTTGTATTGCATAATATTGTCTGGTACTGTATGGTATTGCATTGTATCTAGTGCATTGTTCTATACAGCATCATATTGCATATTATTGTCTAATATTGCATGCTATTGTTATGTATTGCACAATACTGTATGACGTATGTATTGTATACCTGGCTTAATGAGCCACCCGTCCTGCTGATACCACACTGCCAGGGACATGGCGTCAATGACAAAGTCCACCCGCACCCAGTTTGTGCCCGGCGGCACCGTTACACGGCTGAACCACACCAGCTGCAGTTTGGGAGCATAGGCTGGTCGTTGTCTCCTGCTAACGTAGATCTGCACCACCTGTATACACAACAACAACACGAATTTCATGTAAATTTAATTAAGCCACCTGCGTACACATAAACACACACACACACACACACACAGATACACAGACACAGACAGACACACAGACACACAGACACACAGACACACAGACACACACACGCATTTAAAATAGTTAGATGTCTGAATCACAGCACTCCAGCTGACGTTTTAGAGCATTAGATGGTAGTTGTCTTCATGCTGATTAAATCTCAACCACATGCATGCAAGTTTTCAGTAAGAGGAACACAAAGAAAGGATAGGGAAAGATGACCTTGACACGTCGTTACCAATGTTTCAGGCTTCGGTATCAAAGAGAAAGTCGTAGGACAGGTTGACTTCTACCGTGTCTAGATCTGAGATCAGTCCAGAAAGTGCACAGTTTGAGATCTCTTTTTAAATTCGTGCGTATTTGTTTCACAACGTGGGGACGTGAGAGGAGCGGATGACACGAAATACTGTATACACGACACGGTCATCGTTTTGCCTGAAAATCCGTCATTTGCTCAATACTTGCCTAGACCCCAAAAACAAGTTACGTTCATGTCTTCAAAGGCACAGTCCTCTACTTTCAAATATAGAGAATACTACATGGCTTGCTGTGTCGTACCAGATTTACACGAGTTTTTTTTTTAAATATTGATCTGCGAGCGAAAGCGAGCTGTTCACTATTTGAAAAAGCAACGAGTGTAAATCTGGTACGACACAGCAAGCCATGTAGTATTCTGTTTATCCTACATACTGTACTTACGTGTATTTTACTGAAAATGTCTTGCAGACGAGGCAGCTAAATTGAAGACGCTTGTTTTGGAACCTCGATCTCTTCTCGTGCAATCTATTACGTCAAAGCAAAGAAACGTCACTCTGAAAGTGTGGCGTGACCTGTTAGTTCTAAAGATTCATCGAGGGTAATTAGCGAGCGCAATTTTTGTTTCTATGATGACGTTTGTCTCGGTGACTTTGGCATCATAAGCAGTGGAAAAACAGGTCCCTGCCAGACTTGCTTGACATGACCTCATTTACATGATATACACACGTGTGATTTGAACGATTATTATCTCACGGGTGTCTCTCTCACGTAGGTAGGATAAACTTGAATTCGCCATCTCAGATCTGGCCTGGCTTTTACATTAGATCATCCCTCCACTTAGACTCATACCAAAACACAATCAACTACCTTGCAGCTCTTTGCGCCGAGTGGTGATGTTTTAATGAATTGATTTTTGTGGATGCTTGTGGCAATCTGTAAAATAAGTATATCAACAAATCCCATTTTGCACCGGAAGCAATGGAATTGGAGTTTTGACGTTCTCATCCAATGTTCAAGCCTAGGCAGATTAGACATGGTGAACAGACAAGACTCTGTCTTCAAGTTACCTCCTCAGCTTCCATCGTCCCGTTGTTTTGGATGAAGACATATCCTTTCAAAGGCTGACCGGGTGTCTCGTAAAGGACCAGCTCCTCATACACAAACGCGGTGTAGGATAGTCCGTAGCCAAACGGGTAGAGTGGGTCGCCTTCAAAGTAGCGGTACGTTCTGCCCTGCATCGAGTAGTTTACAATTGGAGGCATCTGAAACAAAAACGGTTGATTCCGGTAGACTCTAGATATAACCCCAAGGAAGTGACGGCACATATTAACAAGTCGCGTAAGGCGAAAATACAATATTTAGTCAAGTAGCTGCCATTTTTCAGCAAGACCGTATACTCGTAGCATCGTCAGTCCACCGCTCATGGCAAAGGCAGTGAAATTGACAAGAAGAGCGGGGTAGTAGTTGCGCTAAGAAGGATAGCACGCTTTTCTGTACCTCTCTTTGTTTTAACTTTCTGAGCGTGTTTTTAATCCAAACATATCATATCTATATGTTTTTGGAATCAGGAACCGACAAGGAATAAGATGAAAGTTTTTTTAAATTGATTTGGACAATTTAATTTTGATAATAATTTTTATATATTTAATTTTCAGAGCTTGTTTTTAATCCAAATATAACATATTTATATGTTTTTGGAATCAGCAAATGATGGAGAATAAGATGAACGTAAATTTGGATCGTTTTATAAATTTTTATTTTTTTTTTACAATTTTCAGATTTTTAATGACCAAAGTCATTAATTAATTTTTAAGCCACCAAGCTGAAATGCAATACCGAAGTCCGGGCTTCGTCGAAGATTACTTGACCAAAATTTCAACTAATTTGGTTGAAAAATGAGGGCGTGACAGTGCCGCCTCAACTTTCACGAAAAGCCGGATATGACGTCATCAAAGACATTTATCAAAAAAATGAAAAAATCGTTCGGGGATTTCATACCCAGGAACTCTCATGTCAAATTTCATAAAGATCGGTCCAGTAGTTTAGTCTGAATCGCTCTACACACACACACACACACACACACACACACACACACACACAGACACACGCACATACACCACGACCCTCGTTTCGATTCCCCCTCGATGTTAAAATATTTAGTCAAAACTTGACTAAATATAAAAACGACAGAAAAATTTGACATTTGCTTACACGTTGCTACATTTGCATATTTCCTTGACTTGTTCACAATTAGCTGCCTGTGGTATTGTCTGTTTTTGTCGGATTACCTATCTGAGCCAGGAGTTCAAAGCAAGCGTCGGGCATGGGCCATAGCCTATACACAATTGAAATTCAGAAGACTTAGCACACTTTTAGGGAGCAGGAAAATATCATATTAATGTTTCTGTCATGTTGAACAGACGTGTAAACAGCTCTCTTTTTTAATAATCATCCATATGAATATTGTAATTGTGATGTTTAACATTTACGCTGTTCTGGACAGATTTAAATGGTCCATTCTAACAACCTGGGAGGCTAGAAGAGGCCACGTGTAGGGTAGTCTCCCAGCAGGCACCGCGCCTTTGACGTCATTCAGCAGGACGTGACGTAGTGCTTCCCCAGTGGCCTGGGCCGGAAAGAAACATTCCAAGATGGCGGACACACGTGGATCCTGGTCAGCGAAGGAGATGTTGACAGGTCCGGCGTTGAACAACAGCAAGACGATTGGGATGTTTTCAGCCGCTACAAAATCGAAATAATTAGTAGTGAAGGGGACAAGTTAGGGCATATGTCCACAATCATGTAACTCCAACACGGAAAACGATGTTTGTTTTCACTACTTCGGCATGAGTAGGACACCATCGATTCTACAGCTGAACGTTCCTCTGGCCATAGTATATGTAGTATGGCATTGCAGACAGTGGAAGCGCCTCCTACTTTTTTCAAACCATTTTACACAGCTTATGTTGTTTCAAGGATCTCAAGCAGAGAGAAAAGCTATAATGTTAGATGATTGTCTAAACCATCATATGGCCACAAAGCTGAAGCTAGTTCCCTCCCCCCTATGTCCGTGTGGCAAGAATCAGACAGCAGAGCATATTCTGCAGGCTTGTCCATACCACAGTGCTCTGAGGGACACCACCTGGCCAGAGGAGACAGCGCTACAAAAGAAGCTATACGGCCCCAGAGAGGACTTGGAGAGGACAGCCCGTTTCGCCCTGCAGTCCGGACTGACGATCTAACAGCGAACGACAAGAAGAAGAAGATGATTGTCTACTTTATTTGAATTTTGTTTGCAAAAAGGAGTTATTCACGTTGATCACTTGTTCGTTCGTTGTTTTGTTTTGCTTTTGTTTTGTGTGTGTGTCGTTGTTGTGCCTTGTTTCTCCCTTTGTGCTTGTTCTGTCTTCCCTTTCTACTTCTCTTTCATTCTTTGTTCAAACTCACTGTTTTTGATCACATCCATCAGAAGGGTTTTCTGTTGCCCTGGTAATTCAATGTCTGGCCTGTCGTGACCTTCGGCTTCGACGGCTTGACCTGCAAACATTGTGTAGGCCTCCTTATTGTGTGACGGTAACGTATTGTTTTTGTCAATAACAAACGTTCCAACAACTTACCTTTCTTGGGTATTTTATTCTGAATTTTGGAACGTTGGCAGTTTCCTTGTATTTGGATTGTGTAGACCTTTGTATTCTAGAGATTTTCGCATTGACAGTTTGTTATATATCAATCAATCAATCAATCAATATGATGTTTATATCGCGCGTATTCCGTGGGTACAGTTCTAAGCGCAGGGATCTTTTTTTAATTTTTTTTTTTAATGCAATTTATATCGCGCACATATATTCAAGGCGCAGGGATTTATGACATTAGGTTGGATCATGTATGGAAGCAAGTACGTCAACTGGTTAAGTCTGCATAGGTTCGGGGTTAAGTCTTTACCCCAAGAAGAAAAATCAAATGTAGATGGTACGAATTACAATACGTTAGTACATAATCATACAAGTATGCCAACTGTAGGGAGAAAAAGACACACAGCTTTGCCGGATAAGACCCCCCTAAAGGAGAAACTGTTCGGCAACTTGGTGGACCTTCAGAAGACGGCGGTATCTGTGCGTGCCACATGCAGGGATGGAAGTCTAAATAGAGCGAACGAGAAGAAGAAGAAGAAGAAGACAATACGTCAGTTGTATGGTATGTAAAACATATGTGACCCTCCACCACGAAATGAGTCGCATGTCACCTCGCGCGGTTCTGCGCTAGGCTTCATATAAGTCCGGGGAGTGTCTTGTAACAGAGTGAGGGTCACCCTAGTCACAGGCTTATAACTCAAACAGTTTTTGCTCTTTTCTAAAACAGTTTTCACCACTGGATAGAGCATAAAAAACTCTTTATGAAAATGTAAAAATATGAAAATCATGCAAAGGTGACATGCGACTCATTCCGTGGTGGAGGGTCACATATGGTGTGGCGTCCTGGTACAGTTTTGTGTTAATGCTGCAACCAAAGATTATCTTGTACATCGCCCTTTCCTTCAAAGTTCCATAATAACCTCCCCCCCCCCCCCCCCCCCCCCCCCCCCCACCTCCTAAGAGACACGAACAAAACTCTTGCACATTAGAAACACATCATTAAAACGTATTTGTCTTCAAAAACATCTTCCTAGTGTCCACACAGACGACCTTTAATAGATACGTACCAGTTCCCAAGACAACGAAGTTGATATCACTTCCAGAGATGGCCGCTTTCACAGCAGACGAGTTGTACGAGCGGCAGTTGGTGTCATCACAACCAGGCGCGAACTGTGTTTTGTTGGCGATGCCAGACAGCCCGTCAAGCGGTGTGGATATATCTTCTGCCGGTGTGTTTGGGGCGTAGTCTCCGAACAGTTGGGATGCATTGTTGGCCATTGGGCCTACCACCTGGAATGTGCATTAGCCTCTGTACAAACGCACCCACGCAAGCACGCACGCACGCATGCACGCGCACGCGCACACACACACACACTCACACACACGCACACACACACGCGCGCGCAGGCACGCACGCACGCACACACTAACACACACACGCACATACACACAGACACAGACACAGACACAGACACACACACACACACACACACACACACACACGCGCACACACACATTCCTCTGTTTTCTGTGTTGCTTCTTGTATTTGCAAGCTTGGTCACTTTTGGAGTTGCGACATTTCAAGAACATTATGTCCGAGTAGAACTGAATTATCTACGAACTTGACCACTTTAATAGCAAACATTAATTATACGCCGATAACCTGTGAACCTGTAGGTATGAATGACTGTGTGAGTAAACATTTACAAGTATCTGTCAAAATCATTTATGAAATTCGAATAGCTACAAAAAACAATGCCCACGAAAAATTTCAATCTTACTGCAATTGTTCCAACATTCCTCAGTGGCAGAACACCGTTGTTCTTGAGCAGGACGAAGGATTTCATGGCTGCCTCCACAGCGAGGGCCTTGTGTTCAGGTGTCTCCACGTCCGCCGAGCTCAGTTTGCTGTAGGGGTTCATTTCCGGTGGGTCAAACTCGCCCAGCCTCATTCTGGTGTAGAACAGTGGCGACACCCTCTCGCGGACTGTCGCTTCAGATACTTTGTTTTGGTGGATGGCTTCCACTGAAACGATACAAGTTAGAAAAACTAGAAAATAAAATACACAAACAAATAAATAAAATAGTGCCTTTGACTCTCTGGCAAGTTTGTGTAAAACAATCAAACATTCCAAAAGTAATTATAATTTACGACGCAATGAGTAAAATCAAAAAACAAGAAAGGTAGGTGGGTTGTTTTTATCCGGCTGCCACGAAGCCGCCAGGCGGGAGAAAAAATCAGCCAGATAATTTTTCGTTATTAATAGTTTGTCTGTGCACTTAACAGACCGTTGGGTCGTTATATTTGTGAATGTATTGTTTTGTCAATAACAAACGTTCCAACAACCTACCTTTCTTGTTATTTGACTCTGCATTTTGGAACGTTGGCAGTCTTTTTGTTTTTGGATTTGACACAATGAACAAAACAGCATGCAGTCTAACAGAACTGCATGCAGTCTTCTTCGTTAGCTATCATGCTTTCCCTTGCGAGGGTTTCAGGCAGGCGTGAGGATAGGTACTGCTGAAGATTTTGATACTAGTTTTTAGAGAGAGAAAGAGACACAAAGAGACAGAAACAGACAGTGAGACAGACACAGAGAGAAAGACGACAGAGGGGGAGCCAGACTGACCAAGATAGAGACAAACATAGACATAGACAGACAGACATACAGGCGCATAGTGCTTTTAGTTATGCGCTATAGAAATCTCCTTAATAATAATAAAGAGACAGACTCCTCTCCTCGTTCGACTCCGCGACAGACAACGAGAGACCGAGAGAAAGAAAAAACAATAGAAAGAGAAAGAAAAACAAACACACTGTCACACATGCGCACACACAGAACCACGACGCTAAACGCATCAATGAAAACCCACTCACCCAACGACAGATAAACGGGATCAGCATTATAACCCGATAGCTCCAGGTTACAGCCAGCATTGACGCAGGCAGCCACCGTGTCGACGCTGTTGTTGAGGTACTTGTGCTGGCTGATGATGTTCTCTATCGCCCCCTCGTCACTGATCACGTAGCCTTTGAAGCCCCATTCCTTCCGCGTGATGTCGGTCAGCAGCTTCTCGTTGGCGCAAGCTGGTACACCGTTGATTCTAAAAGAACATGCACATCGGCACATACAAGATCCGAGGCTATATCTTTAAGAGTAACGATTGGTTTTGAAGTGAACACGGGTATTACATGGACAAAAACACTGCAGTTTGATGTTGTTTAATTTTTGTTTCTTTTTTTATGAAAGTAAATGAACATAACAACTACTGATTTAATTACGTGCGACAAAAGCTGCAAAAGTTAGTTTGAGTTAGAATGAAAAAAACAGATCTATATGCAATTGGTTCGAAGCCATAGTTTATTCGAGATTGGCTCTATTTTGGGGAGATATATCCTGCTACACTTCACTGCGCCGCGGTCTCTGATCTCATTCAAGGGGCAATACTCCTTGCTACCTATATATATGATCTTACTTTACGTGGTTACTTCCCTGTAGCTGTGACATGCACAGTATCTGGCCAATCCAACACTGGCAATTAAGCTAATATTCATTATGATAACTTACAAAATGGCAGAATCTTAATCAAGTGAGGCAGAGTGCTGTTTAGAGATCAGATAAACAAAGGGAGTAAGCGCTCTAAATGCATACGACATGTGCAATAAAGCAAGTGAGAGTTATTCGGAAACATTCTCCTGGAACCCGAGAAAAAGAAAGTCGCTTGTTCATTTCAATGCTTGTTATCGTCTCAGGTGCCAGGAGAATGGTTCCGAATAACTCTCATTTACTTTATTACACATGTAGAATGCATTTAGAGCGCTTACTTCCCTTTGTTTATCAGATTCCAAAGTAGCAGTTACCTGTTGTAGCTGCACATCAGGCTGTATGACCCGGCCTCCACACACTTCCTGAATGCAGGTAGAAAGGTCATCCTCCAGTCCTCCTCCGACACCTGTTCAGTAACACCACAAGCAAATGCGCTGTTTTTGCAAATCGTCGCTGTAATTCACATACCTCGTGTCTCAAATTGTGAGGTTTTTGAACTAAAACAATAGTTAACTCCCCTATTAATTTGCCCATGTCGTGAGAAAAGCTCGTATCTCCAGCCGCATTTAGACTGCTATTGCACTGTTCTAAAGAAATTATCAACCCATGAATTGAAGTTATATTTGATGCGGTGAATTTTCAAAATAGTTTTTTTAATGTTTTTTTCCTCAAAGTAGCAAACATTGAGATACAATTGATTTGTGAATTACAGCGACGAAATGATGTGTCAATGTCAACAGTAACATTTATAGCGATGATATATTTTTTGTTGTTGCTTTCTCTATCTTTCTTTGGTAACGAACGCTCTTTTCTGTTTTGCTCTTCTCGTATTTGCTAACATCAAACAGGTAATTACACTATTTCGAATTACCACTACATTAGTAGCTAAGCTGTCTTTCTTGTTTGTAAATGTGTGTGTCTGTTTGCTTGCCCGCTTGGTTTTGTTTCAACAAGCACAGAGCATTCCTATTTTTGACAGTTGTAATTGCATGTTTTGTAAATAGAACTTAAATTCTCACCTCAGCATTGAAAGAAAACCTCGAGACGGGGATGTTCTCAGGACCGCCGTGAACGTCAAAGTGTTTACATCCACCGCTGGCACGGACGTAGCGCGTGTCGTTGCCTTGGAGACCTTGGATGAAATTCGTGGCGTAGACACCGGATAAGTAAGGGTCCTCTCCGTATGTTTCCTGGGGCAAATAAAACATAAATGGCTATATGATGTAATCAAGGAAGGGGGGTGGGGGAGGGGGGGGGGGGTATATGGTAACTGTGCGAAAAGAAAAAGCTCTAAATAGTATAAGTGTGGCACAAAGAGCAACAACTTCAACAACAAACAAACAAATAAAAAACAAAACAAAAAAACGTCATGAAATATCAATCAATCAATCAATTAATCAATAACAATACAAAGTAGAAAACATACATATACAAAATAATAACGATAAAAAAAACCTGGAAAAAAATTTAAAAAATGTCAATAAATAAAACATAATAGCATAAAATCAAGTCAATCAATCAGTCAATCAATCAATCAATCAAACAATCAATAAAAATACAAAGTACAAACAAGTAAACAAATACACAATGCAACCATCGACATTAAAACATTTCACACCTGGTTTCTTCCCCATCTGGAGTCCCTCATGATGTTGATGACGGGAGAGAAGCAGGAGGCCCCGGTGTGCATGTCAAAGTCTCCTTGCTTTACCAGGTCGTTGTGCTTGCCTCGAACTTCAACCGCCGCTGCTTCTGCCACTCGGAATATCAACTCTGGGCTGGGACAAGAGACAATGCACGATAGACTTTAACTTATGCAGTCCACCGTGATGTTAAAGTTATGAAAATGGGAAACAAATACATGATGTTCTAATGTTTGTTTTTTAGCATTTCATTTCTTAGCCTTTTCTGTTGAGCACATCGTTCCATCGCGGGTTGACCAGAAAACATTGAAATAAATATGTTCTGATGATTGATTTATGGAATTTAATTTCTTAGACTTTACTGTTGAGCACATTGTTCCATCGCGGGTTGACTAGTGGCAGATTATTTGTGCAAGTTTATGTCCCCAGTTCATGTTTGGTTTTCTTCTTCTGTTTTGCCTAGATACATTGTAGCCGATACAGGCATGGGAATTCCAAAATAGAAAAAAACTCTGAAAATAGGCCGAGGTCCAGGGGCCGCCGAGGCCCCGGCGGGGTACAGGGGCCGAACCTCTTTGGGGGGACCAGGGGGCGGAAGGAAAACGAGCTTTAACAATTTAGACCAATATTTTGATAGTTCTGGTGTAAGCAAATAATGGATTGAGAGACAATATAGTATACATATAATTTAATTTACCTTTTTTTTGCCGCGGACAATTTTTTATTTTTGCTGAAACGTAATTTTCTTTTCGAGGAAATCCGCAATTTCGCAGAAAATTCCCATGCCTGCGATATAACATGTTACTCATACTGCATGGCAAGATGGAAAGAATGGTCTCCAGTGATATGTATCTGGCGTTATATACTTATTGATAATATAAAGAAACATGAATGTTTGTTCCTCCTTGACTTAGATAACGCTTTACCTGAAGGCTGCGGCCAAACCAATGGACTGTGGAAAAGCCGTGGCGTTCCCCGGTGCGTAGCCGTCCCCTCTTAGACATTCGGCCACCCACTGGTACCGTCCTATACCAAGTCGCTCTATTGGATTTGCTGGTCCGCCTAAGAACAGCAAAAACATCAAAAACAAGAAAAAGAAAAATTCTGAAGCATCAAATGTGCTGCGTCTCAAAAGCCAATTGCTTCTATGAGTTACTGATCTGATTGCCTCCATATTCCATGTAGATTTAACCATGTCAGACACGAAAAGTAAGTAAACTAAAAGAAACACTCCCACTTTAGTTATTTTAAAAAGGAAAATGTTCCAAGGCAATTTACGGAGTACGTTCATTGACAATCTGAAACCAAAACCAGCTATGCGACTGTGTTGTAGTGTGGAGAGTCATGCGACGAATCCTGAAAGCTAGTTATTGAAAGAGATTGAACAGGTGAAGGGATGGAGGCGATGGAGGGCCGGGAGGGAGGGGGGGGGGGGAGTAGGGAGTCTGTGGAGTCGGTCTTTACGCGTGTGTCCATCGACAATCGTATTTGTTGCCTGACATATAGCAACTCATTCGTTGTCGTCATTCAGAAGTATTACACTCACTATACTGATGATGTAGACGGAAAGAAAAGAGAAGTTATAGAAACCCTAGTTGTTTTATAGTGTCTATTATATGTGACCCTCCACCACGAAATGAGTCGCATGTCACCTTTGCATGATTTTCATATTGTTACATTTTCCTAAAGAGTTTTTTATGCTCTATCCAGTGGTGAAAACCGTTTTAGAAAAGAGCAAAAACTGTTTGAGTTATAAGCCTGTGACTAAGGTGACCCTCACACTGTTTATACCATACACTCCCCGGACTTGCCTAGCGCAGAACCGCGCGAGGTGACATGCGACTCATTTCGTGGTGGAGGGTCACATATATGAAGTCTTATATCGCGCGCGTATCTCTGGACTCGGACTCAAGGAGCAGGGATCTATTTATGCCGTGTGAGATGGAATTTTTTACACAATACATCACGCATTCACATCGACCAGCAGATCGCAGCCATTTCGGCGTATATCCTACTTTTCACGCCCTATTATTCCAAGTCACACGGGTATTTTGGTGGACATTTTTTATCTATTCCTATACAATTTTGCCAGGAAAGACCCTTTGTCAATCGTGGGATCTTTAACGTGCACACCCCAATGTAGTGTCTGTACTCACTGTTCTTCCCACCACCTCCCTTTGCCATCTGGTCCTGTATCTCCTCCAGGGTCAGTCTATTGACCAGGTCATGCACACGATCCTCCCACGGGAGGGACACGTTGTTGAACGGGTAGTCCGCTGCATCCACTGATTGACCTTGAGGGTCACTGTACGTTCTCTCTCGCGATGCTGTCTCTTCAGACCAAGCAGAATTAGAGAACAGTATAAACAGTAGTATTTTCATCCTCAACAACATGGTGAATATTGCTTTACACTAAAAGTATGTTTGGAAAAAAATGGTTTAATAGAAACGTATAATTCAACTATACTTAAATTGTGTGTCTTTCAAAACTCTCTCCTCATAACTCTCAGACATAAAATAATTCTTCAGAACAAGAGTAAAACCGGTATTACGGTGAATCCTAAACTGAGACTTTAGGCCTACTGCTTTTTTTCAACACGAAATCGTCCCTAAAACAAGCAGATCGAGTCTGCTTTTCAACTAGTCTCGGTCAGAACTGGGTACAGAGGAAAACACACTGATCAGCCGGAAGTACACAGATCATGTGAGAATTGTTTCGCGCACAGAATAGAAGAACGAGAAGGCCTATAGACTGACAAAACAGGTAATTCCTGACGAAGACATGAAAGTAGAGGACGGTGTTTTGTGGATGGCAGACATAGCCTATATTCTTGTTATCTCTAGAAGTGACATATGTATCAGACTTGGTAACCTAAAAAGACAAAGTCGCCTACTCTGCTGTTTTAATATCGGTGGTCTCAAAAATACGTGTATCCGTCTGTTTAGTTCAGTGTCACATGTGTGCGTGCTAATGTCGTTAGTCCCACGTGTTTGCGAGACGAAATTTGGTAACATGTTTAATAGTAAGAAATAGGACGAAAACCAAAACACATTTTGCTCGTGAAGAGATGACATAGAAAGGACACTCACACATGGAAGAAGTAGGTAAGAATAAAAACAAATATAATTCGATCGAATGCCTCTTAGTCAAGTATACTTGCAAACAAAGAGGAGTTGGGGGAGGGGGGGGGGGGGGTGGGGGCGAGGAGTGTGTGGAGGTTGGAGGGGGTGGTTGCGTCTTCACTTGGGAATTTGGTAAGATGACTCGGTGGCAATGTCTTAGCTTAGACGAACACCATTTGGTTACGGAGGAAGGGGGGGTGCCCCCGGACCCTCCTTGCAATCTCTGACTCGCTTTGCGCTCTCTATTTAGGCTACTTTAGAATTCCAATAGAAGCCCCCCCCCCCCCCCCCCCCCCCCCCACCCTTACAAACTAACTGTTCTGCCCCTGGTTTGGGTGGGACTGAGGAGGTACCTAATAGAAAACAACATGATTTTGCCGCTACACACGACGTAGAACTACGATGCTTGCATCCGTTTTTGCTGACTTATACACCCGTAGCACACTGCTACTCTGCCGTGTGCTGACAAAACCGAGTAAGTCCATTTTTTTTCAAAAATGATATTTTTTGTTCATCAAAAAGAAGAAATCAATGCGCATCTTTTGTGTTAATGTCTACTTTTTAGACTGCTTAGATAAGCAGATATGAACAGGTAAGTCCACAACCAACAAGAGGCGAAGCCTTCAAGGCTCACGTAAGAACTAGACAAACAGTAACACAAACTCAATCACTCCGTCACACATACACACCCACACACACAGTAAGCTTAGGTGACACTGTGCAAGAAAGAGAGACACTAGATCTAGATCTGTCTGTCTGCATGTAGCCTACTTACAGGGACAGTCACACGACTGCCAAATAGTCTCGGCCCGCTCAAAATAACAATGACCGAGACCACACACACCACGCGAGAGAGAAAGACTACAGGGAGGCATGCCGTCATGATGCATTAATTGACGTCAAACACTTTTGACCGTGACGTAATCTTATGCGAGCTTTATCCATAGTCTTGGATAACCACTCACACATAGACTCGGAAATGTTAAAGTTTCTACCACAGACATACACACACACGCACACACACACACGCACACACGCACAAACGCACAGACAGACAAAGTTACGATCGCATAGGCTACACTTCGTGAGCCGAAAACAACTTTTTAAGTGTGCATGAATGTTTTGACAAAACCAAGTAAGTCCAAGGGTTTCCCAATTTCGTATAATGGTAGTTTCAAAATTCTTTCAGACGACTCATACAGAAAAGACGTCATTTTAAGTTTAGAACTGACAAATGACGTCATTTAAAGTTTAGAACACACAAATGACGTCATTCGATAAGGCGAGACATAATGACGTCACCTAATGACGTTTTATTTCAAACATTGTTCTTCTCTATAATTCTCCTGACGATCCTTGCCTCCCTCTCTCCCTCCCTCTATCTCTCTTTCTATCCCTCTCTACCTCTCTCGCTATCTCTCTCCCTCTTCCTCCCTCTCTCAATTTCCCTCCCTCCATCATTGTCTCTATCCCCTCCTTCCCTTTCGCTCTCTCCTCCTCCCTCTTTTCCCTCATCCCTCTCCTACCGCCAACAATCGACTTTTCTCTACCTCCCTCCTTCTCTCTCTCCCTCCCCTCTGTCCCTCCATCCCACTCTCTTTCTCTCCCTCCCTCCCCCTCTTTCTCCCTCCTACTCTCTTCCTCCCTCCTTATCTCCCTCCCCCTATCTCACTCCTTCCCTCCCCTCTCTTTCCCTCCATCCCACTATCTCTTTCCCTCCCTCCCTCCCTCCCTCCCTATCTCCCTCCCTCCCCTTCTCTCACTCCCTCCCTAGTCTCTCTCTCTCTCTCTCTCTCTCTCTCTCTCTCTTTCCATTTTGTGCAAATTCGTAGTGTTATTTTCACTGTTTTGTCATTTCTTTTGACTTCTTCTTCTTCTTCTTCGTCGTCGTTCTTCCAAATATTCTGGTAAAACCAAAGTCCGCTTGCTTAGATCTGCGCATTTTTGGTTAGATCTGATATTGGGGGGAACAGTGAAAAACCAAGTAAGACCACAAAATGACCAACAAAACCAAAACCATTCGTCAGAGTATTACGAAAATCGGGGTTTAAACGTAAATTAATGATATTTATCTTATCATCTCGGTTGTTTGATCTAGATAATCATCACTGTTTATCAAACAGTAAAAGTCGTTTTTCTCGGAAGTAGCGTCAGTGGACTTACTCGGTTTTGTCAGCACACGGCAGTACTATTAGTCCAGGCATCTTAGCCACTTTAGTGAAGGGAACGTTGAAGTGACAATGACTAGGTTTAAAATGTCCCTTATCAGAAAGTTCAACCTCAGTCCTTTGATGTTTATTAAACACATTTTCATATAAAGTTGGCGCTTCATATGGAAAAGTGGCTTTGAAATTGACCCTAATCCTTCTTTGGGCTCTGTAAATGTCGTTTGGGGCTATGGTTGTAAAACGGTATCTACTGGTCACCCCAATGTATAAACTGAAAACTCTTTCTGCACCAGAACACGCAGAAAGGATTGTATCTGCCTGATGTCTGATGCTTTTCAAAATCCCCAACCACTAACACCTTCAAAACGGACATTAACTGACACTGTTGTTTTTCCCTATATAATCCTTACTATTTTTCCGAGACGTCGTCCTGTTGTGTATTTAGCTTGCCACAACCTCATACATGGTCCTAAAAGTTAAAGTTGAAGAAAATACTAAAGATAAATGAACAAGCTGACGCAGTGTCATTCGCACCGTGAATCCCCCCATGGGAACATACTAAAGTCTGGTTCCAAATAGGCTCAATTTCCTTCTATTTCTTTGTATTTCTGCCTCGTAGGGGTAGGGGTGTTCAAACCAAAGGCACCTTTAAACCAAAATTCAAATCACACATCTTACAATACTAAGACACTCAGCAGTGAAAGGGTGTCTGCTGGTAAAAAATTCCAAACAATCCTAAAAGTACTTCACTACTAAACGTGCTTTTAAAAAGAGCCGTTATTTTTCCCTCTATAATCAGTATTGTGTTTTCTGCGAACATGTAGTCTATTTAGATGGTTGTCATGTGCACATGAGTTGCTAAAGCGTTTTCAGTTGGGCATATGTCGAAAAGCAAAGAATTAGCCCTTTGAAAACCATCAGAACTGTCACACAAAAATAACATTTACCTATCTCACCAACTGACCAAACATAGGGCTTTTCCTTATGTATTATGTATTGTCGTGTTTTTTGTAGCATACTTGTGAAAACAGCCACCACTGTTGTAAATGATACTTTAAAGAGCATTATTTCATTTTTACAGTTGAAGGACAACCTGGACTGCCGTATATTACAGCTGTTTTACAATCAGCCAAAATTTTCTTAACAAACGTATGTTAAGAACAACTCCCATAGTGAAATTGAAGGAAAACAAAGTGAAAACCCCCCTGCCATAGAGGAGCTAAAGAATCAACAATAAACGACTGCATGGATAGCTTGATGCACGAATGCATTGCGGACATGTTTGTCTCCAACCAAGAGAAAGTTCCAAAAAATCCCTTTTGTGCTTCTTATTATACAGTGACGTCAAAGACAGCCTTTTCTGCTGTTCATACATTCAGGGGTTATGGTTACACTAAACGACGTAGTTGTAGCCATACTGCCATCCAGATTTATTTTTTCCTTGCGAGCAGTCACAGGGTGTTTGTGCTGTCTGCCAACCGTTAGATGACCCAGCCCAAGTCTGTTAAGGGACCGTTTGACCGTTATAGAACGCGTCTTTTTGATTTTTTGGCACAGTTGGAAACGGTTGATTTTTATCCCTACCATTGTTTCCAAACATTATATAGGAATGTTTTGTGAACAACGGATAATAGCCGCTACTCGCATGTGTAGCAAAAGTGAGCGTACATACTCACCCTGGTCGTCCAGCCGTTGTCCGTTGCCCGTCTTTATCTGTCTGTACTGAACATTACCTTTGGATTTTTCTCGAACGCTATGAAGTGAAGAAACACCAAATGTTGCAAAATGTTGTATGACCCCAAGAGCTCAAAAAAGATACTTGAGAACCTTGACCTTACCTTAAGGTCAAGGTCACAGGGAGAATGAATGTGGTCTAAAAACTGCAAAATTTCACATTGTGCCAGTTTTCTGGAAAACAAATTAAAAACAGCGGGCTTAGTTTTGTATGGTATACAAGAAAAAAAAAGCCTTATCTTCTGATACCAGTTTGGTTGACCTCGCTTCAATGTCAAGGTCAGAGGAGCCCTTCAAAGTTGAATTGTAGACATATTTTGATGTGAGCTTGCCCCTTTAACTTTACTATGGACGATATCTCTTACAAACTTAAACACTGAGTGGGGCGTTTGTTAGAATTTCATAGTGAGCCACATCTGGTCACATATCGTTAGGGTCAAGGTCACATTGACCCCTATGAAAAATGTGACCAAGCCGGGTAAAGAAATCCATGTGTCTTGGTAAAAAATCTTAACAAAGCAAAGCCCATGCGACTCTCATGCTTGACCTTTGTCTTAAAGTGACCTTGACCTTCAGGTGACCTTGAAGGTGAAGGTCTAACAACTGAAGCTTGCAAGGACATTGTACACTATTAGAACTGGTTTACAGATTTTTCCTACCAAATTACACATGACCTTTGGCCAAGGTCAAGATCATCAAAGGTCACACATCACAAGGCTATCAATTCAAGACATAGGAAGCATAAACATACTTATTGGCACTTTCTACAAAGAGACATTGTCACTTTTAGTGATTCAATTGCCCGTTTCAGTCACATTTCATAAGGGGCAAAGTGACCTTGACCTTGATGATATGTGACTAAATGTGGCTCAATATCAGTATATAACATGTGCCCCACACAATTATGAAGTTTGAAAGATTTTTTTCATAGTTCAGGGTCAAGGTCACTTCAAAAAATGTATACAATTCAACTTTGAAGGACTCCTGTGACCTTGACATTGAAGCGAGGTCAACCAAAATGGTATCAGAAGATAAGGCTTTCTTTTTCTTGTATACCATACAAAACTAAGCCCGCTGTTTTTAATTTGTTTTCCAGAAAACTGGCACAATGTGAAATTTTGCAGTTTTTAGACCACATTCATTCTTCCTGTGACCTTGACCTTAAGGTAAGGTCAAGGTTCTCAAGTATCTTTTTTGAGCTCTTGGGGTCATACAACATTTTGCAACATTTGGTGTTTCTTCACTTCATAGCGTTCGAGAAAAATCCAAAGGTAATGATTTGTACAGACAGATGAAGACGGGCAACGGACAACGGCTGTACGACCAGGGTGAGTATGTACGCTCACTTTTGCTACACATGCGAGTAGCGGCTATTATCCGTTGTTCACAAAACATTCCTATATAATGTTTGGAAACAATGGTAGGGATAAAAATCAACCGTTTCCAAATGTGCTAAAAAATCAAAAAGACGCGTTCTATAACGGTCAAACGGTCCCTTAACAGACTTGGGCGGGGTCGTCTGACGGTTGGCAGACAGCACAAACACCCTGTGACTGCTCGCAAGGAAAAAATAAATCTGGATGGCAGTATGGCTACAACTACGTCGTTTAGTGTAACCATAACCCCTGAATGTATGAACAGCAGAAAAGGCTGTCTTTGACGTCACTGTATAATAAGAAGCACAAAAGGGATTTTTTGGAACTTTCTCTTGGTTGGAGACAAACATGTCCGCAATGCATTCGTGCATCAAGCTATCCATGCAGTCGTTTATTGTTGATTCTTTAGCTCCTCTATGGCAGGGGGGTTTTCACTTTGTTTTCCTTCAATTTCACTATGGGAGTTGTTCTTAACATACGTTTGTTAAGAAAATTTTGGCTGATTGTAAAACAGCTGTAATATACGGCAGTCCAGGTTGTCCTTCAACTGTAAAAATGAAATAATGCTCTTTAAAGTATCATTTACAACAGTGGTGGCTGTTTTCACAAGTATGCTACAAAAAACACGACAATACATAATACATAAGGAAAAGCCCTATGTTTGGTCAGTTGGTGAGATAGGTAAATGTTATTTTTGTGTGACAGTTCTGATGGTTTTCAAAGGGCTAATTCTTTGCTTTTCGACATATGCCCAACTGAAAACGCTTTAGCAACTCATGTGCACATGACAACCATCTAAATAGACTACATGTTCGCAGAAAACACAATACTGATTATAGAGGGAAAAATAACGGCTCTTTTTAAAAGCACGTTTAGTAGTGAAGTACTTTTAGGATTGTTTGGAATTTTTTACCAGCAGACACCCTTTCACTGCTGAGTGTCTTAGTATTGTAAGATGTGTGATTTGAATTTTGGTTTAAAGGTGCCTTTGGTTTGAACACCCCTACCCCTACGAGGCAGAAATACAAAGAAATAGAAGGAAATTGAGCCTATTTGGAACCAGACTTTAGTATGTTCCCATGGGGGGATTCACGGTGCGAATGACACTGCGTCAGCTTGTTCATTTATCTTTAGTATTTTCTTCAACTTTAACTTTTAGGACCATGTATGAGGTTGTGGCAAGCTAAATACACAACAGGACGACGTCTCGGAAAAATAGTAAGGATTATATAGGGAAAAACAACAGTGTCAGTTAATGTCCGTTTTGAAGGTGTTAGTGGTTGGGGATTTTGAAAAGCATCAGACATCAGGCAGATACAATCCTTTCTGCGTGTTCTGGTGCAGAAAGAGTTTTCAGTTTATACATTGGGGTGACCAGTAGATACCGTTTTACAACCATAGCCCCAAACGACATTTACAGAGCCCAAAGAAGGATTAGGGTCAATTTCAAAGCCACTTTTCCATATGAAGCGCCAACTTTATATGAAAATGTGTTTAATAAACATCAAAGGACTGAGGTTGAACTTTCTGATAAGGGACATTTTAAACCTAGTCATTGTCACTTCAACGTTGTTCTCTAATATGCTTGGACTATATCTAGAAGAGACGGTTAGTGAATACTGCCAAGCTTTCAACACGTTGTACACAGTGCTCCCTTCATGCAAACATTGAATCACACTTGTATAGATCTGACACATATTCCTAAGAACAGTAAATAAAACATTAACCATTCCCCTGTGCACTGACTACCAAAGAAATACTACGGGCACTGAGCAGCGACTGTGCTTTCGGAAAACCAGGTTTTCTCTATTGATGAATGATGTCATTGGCTTAAATGTAAAACCGTTCAATCGTGTGAAATGACTTGATCTACGCAGACGTGCAGATTCATTGATGACAGCAGAGACCAAATGCAGCATGTATTGCTTGTAGATCTATTACTATTAGAATAGTGTGGATAACCTCACAAATAAGCTGCTGTGGATCTACTTCGCGACTGTGATTCTACGCATTAACGAATCAACACCGATCTCTCATCTGACCAATCCCGTGCGCTTTTTTTGTTTGTTTGTCTACGTAAGCTTAATCGCCTCGTTTTGACGTGCGGAGAAGAACATTCTAGACTGACAGACATTTTGAAAACTACTGCTGCAAAGAAAGGGATGTTGCTAAAAACAACCTATGTGGTGCTGTATTGTGGAAATGCGCTTCGCAAGAATACAGGAATGGAGGTATACTTGCCATATGCGATTGTTTTTAAACGTTCTGTGTCAGTGTTGAATTCAACAGAAGATTTTGTCTGAGCTGACATTGCAAGGCCGTTCGTTGATAGCGGACCGGCCTAGCACGTGGGGTTTAGTAGACTCAGCCAAGGCTGACTAGGAATGAAGTGCACGATGTGTTTTACCGTCAAGGGTTATTGTTTTCGGGTAAGCTTAGAGAGAAACATGCATGATGATAATGTGTTACGGCCCTGATAGACGAGGGATATAAAGTTGTCAAGGGTTTTTTGACTCACATGCGAAGCAAAAGTGAGTCTATGTACTCACCCGAGTCGTCCGTCCGTCCGTCCGTCCGTCCGTCCGGAAAACTTTAACGTTGGATATTTCTTGGACACTATTCAGTCTATCAGTACCAAATTTGGCAAGATGGTGTATGATGACAAGGATCCCAAAAACATACATAGCATCTTGACCTTGCTTTAAGGTCAAGGTCGCAGGGGCCATAAATGTTGCCTAAAAACAGCTATTTTTTTACATTTTTTACATTTTTTACATTTTCTCTGAAGTTTTTGAGATTCAATACCTCACCTATATATGATATATAGGGCAAAGTAAGCCCCATCTTTTGATACCAGTTTGGTTTACCTTGCTTCAAGGTCAAGGTCACAGGAGCTCTTCAAAGTTGGATTGTATACACATTTTGAAGTGACCTTGACCCTGAACTATGGAAGATAACTGTTTCAAACTTAAAAATTATGTGGGGCACATGTTATGCTTTCATCATGACACATTTGGTCACATATGATCAAGGTCAAGGTCACTTTGACCCTTATGAAATGTTACCAAAATAAGGTAGTGAACCACTAAAAGTGACCATATCTCATGGTAGAAAAAGCCAATAAGCACCATTGTACTTCCTATGTCTTGAATTAACAGCTTTGTGTTGCATGACCTTGGATGACCTTGACCTTGGGTCAAGGTCACATGTATTTTGGTAGGAAAAATGTGTAAAGCAGTTCTTAGTGTATGATGTCATTGCTAGGTTTAGTTATTTGACCATGTCAAGGTCAAGCATGTGAGTCGTATGGGCTTTGCCCTTCTTGTTGTTCTCGTAGTCCTACGATGTCTTTTTTTCTCCAGAAATAACGTCATATTAAAGGTACTGAACTTTGTCAAATCCAGGTGCACGGAGCCCCTGGGGCTTTTAGTCATACCTCAGGCAGCTATCCGTTAGAAGAACTACCAAGTTTCATTGACTTGCACCCAAAGAGTCAAGAACTGCGATTTTGTTACGAATTAATTTCGTACTCGGACCACAGGCGGAAGGTATCGTTCACTGGACCACTACTTACATAGAAAGACTAGTAGTGGTCCAGTAAACGATACCTTCCGCCTGTGCTCGGACCCGGCTGGTCTTGGCCTATTTTTGGATCTAAATTTAGATCAGGTAGCCTAGATCACCACATCATGCACAAAAAGACACGTCACTAGCAAACTATGTCAGACGTCATCATGAGTTTGTGTAAAACAAAATGGAGGCCGGAATCACTCAGTTGAATCATACTAATAGATATATCCCTTGACAGGATCGCCAACTCCGCGCGTGCGCTAGCGCTGGCCCTGTTTCGAACTCCCGTCTGCGGCTGCGAGAGGTTTTGACAGAATCTTCACTTCCGGTGCCCCATGCTACTTGACTTGTACTCGCCGACTTGAAAATGCATGCGCTGCTGAAATTGGGTTCTCAGGAGTAAGAACTTTGAAGTAAAACAAACTGACAGTAATTATGGCAATACTACAATAAACGATATTTCGAATTCACCATGAGTTCAATTATTATGAAGACCATGACATACCATATTTGAAGCAGTCCTCATTGAAGTGACGTGAACAGATCGTCGCTCTCTCAGGGTTAAAAAGCTTGTCAGAACGGTTGATTTTGCCTATCAAAGCAGCTCGCCATTCATCATCTTTTCTTTTTCTCGGCAACCTATGAAACGTCAAAAGAGAAGAGCAAGTTGATCCTCTTGATGTACAGTTCAAAATTGCACAGTAACAACCAGGCATGATGCAGATAACAGCCGATGAAATACAATAAATCGTCACACAATGCTGAGAAACAATACACCAGTTAACAGTTTCGGCACTTACATGGTACAAAGAAGGAAAACTCACGTGATACCCAAAGCGATTCTGGTTGGACGAGAAATTTCGGTCGAGCAACCGCTGCATCGTCTGCTCAACGTGATGGTAGCAATTGAACGGGACGGTGTGTTTTCCTCTACGTTATAACAAAAACCTCACGTTACATCCAAATTAGCGATGGCGTCAACATGCTGTGTTATTGGTTGCAGTAATGGGAGTAACCGACTTAAAAAATGGTGGTCGGAAGATTGCAAAATTCATTACGTGCCTCGACGGTCGTTAGTGTGTGGTTGCGAATCACCATTCAGGTGGGCATTTGTTATCGTCTGTGTGTCGTGTTTTGACAAACTTTTAGTACGACTGATGTGAGCCGAATTTATTGGGGAAAGTTCAATGAATGCAAAAAGGTATGCCAAATAGTAGTTTGTCATGTTTCCTTTGCGTTGGGTTGTGGTGAAATACACAGCGGTTATCTGTTTGCGAGTTGCCTGGAACACGGTTTTTTTTTAATAACATCTCTCGATCTTCACATATTTTGTCATGTGAATAAGAACAGAACAAGTTCGTCAAACATATTTCTTATTTTATCTGCATTGAATGAATTTACAACGTCCTTCTTGTTAATTGTTTATTCATAAAGACCACTTGTACTGAAGAAAATGTTTCCCCCTTTCAACGGGTGGAGTAGTGCGCCGGAGTAGTGTCCCTTGCGTAGAAACGTGGGCGAATAACACGATCTGCGCATGCGGTGAAATCAACCGGAAAAGGAAAAAGACATAAACATGCCGAAAAACGATGTGCGCATCACCCGGAACTCGCAATAAGAGAAGTGCGCATGTGCGAGATCTAAAATGGCCGCGGAACTGTTAACTGGTGTATGCTGGGAAAAATCTCACCGGAAGTAACTATTCTGTCAAATTCGTCTTTCCCGCTTTCCGCTACTTGCTGAGCGCGCGCGACGAGTTGGCGATCCTGTCTGTATAGATCTATGGTTGAATCGAACCACTCCGACCAAACACCACGTAATAACTAGGTTAATTTATGCACTCGCGTGAACAAGAAACGGTCAAGCTTCATAGATGTCGTCGTTGGGTAGTTTTGGGTTTGTTTTACTACCATGGGAGGATTTTTGAACTGTAAATGCACTCAGCTGCAACAAAAACGCAAAACGAAGGCTGTGAGCTGCACTGTGCCTTTAATTTCATAGCTTCCGAGCTTGTAGCACCGCATGCCTCAGCATTTTCTACTTTTTCTCCTCCGAGAGTAAGTGATCAGCAATCACAAGTCACTTGACTGCTGAGAACTGAAGGGAAATAACTTCAATCATTTCTGATGATAACTATAAAGTATGATACTTAAAGTGTAACTAAACAAGCAAAAAGGAAAAACATCGTTCAGCAACCTTTACACTTTGATATGAAGAAGGGCCTCATATACTGTCGAACTGCGAAAAAAAAAAAAAATTTCTCTCACTCGGACACTGTTTGACGGACATGTGAAGTGCGCGCCAGGAACGACAATCTTCTTAGTTTACCTGATTAATGCCCTTAATTTTTGGTTCTGGTACTTTCAGTTCCGGCTGTTGTCATCAATCTACCAAAATAAAAGATCAAACGGAGTTTTCGATTTTTATTTCATGGTTCAGAAAAATATTGCTTATTTTCTGAAGTCAACCGTTTTAGCCAATCTTTCTTTGATTCTTAAAAGTCATTTCAGATTTTTGAAAAATAGTTAACGGTTAGTAATTACCAATATATCGTAAACAAATATATCGATAGGTTTTGGTAAGAAGACACAAGTGCGATGAATGTGGTACCAGTATTTTTGTGGTAAGTAAGGATGCATTTCTTTGCTGTAAGCACATTTACAATGCACATTTAATCTGTTTAGCAACATAAACGAAAGCATGGTACAGTGCCGCTTGTTTGTGGTCTATCTTTTCGCGGCAGATGCGTAACAATTAGGGTCTCAGTTGGAAAAAGCTGCTCGGAACCAGAGCAGATTTGGCTTGGGTTCTTTGAGTATGAATGATCGACGAGTGGCTTGACATTTTTAACGAATCATTACTGTAGCCTACTTGAAACCATAATCTGTTTCTGAATTTGTCATCAGTTATGATTGAGCAGTCTCATAGGAATCGTCCATAAAATGTTAAACCGAAAAAGGACAGACGATTCTGAATCACACAGGCTGCTGTACAAAATCAGATCTAAAACGATATTTTGAACTGCGACGTCTGCGTAAATGCCCTGTAACAAAATACCTTGTCCTGGTCATGTGTATACACATCAGCTTCTATTGGGAAGATCTGTATTTTATATTAATCACAAATACAAGATTAGAAATAGTTCTGAAGATCGCCTGATTTCAGTTTCAGCGGCAAACTAGCAGATCTGTCCAAACCGGCATCGTTTCATGGTTGAAACTTGAATAATCCCAAATAGATCTGAGTGGGGGTAAGTTTTATAGTATTTCAATTTTTTACGGCAGTTTTATTTAAAGATAGTGTAGTGGATGTCTCTGGTGAAGACTACAGTTATATGAATTTTTTGTTGTAATATTAAAATGATTGTTCTTTATTTACACAATTGAATAATTTGTATTTATTTGTTTGCAGATGACGGCATACTGAGTGCTCCAAGAACATACGCCTGCTGGCATTTTGTGTCTTTTCTGAAGACGTCGAGGCAAGCAGAAGTCACGGTCCTGGCCACACACACACAATGACATGAACAAGAAATGATATTTTTTTCATGGGCATATCCAGTATTAAAACTTTATTACCATGCAAACGCAACGATTAGAATTTAGAGAAGGTTATCGGTCACACACACACACACACACACACTGGGCGGATCCGGAGGGGGGTTCCGGGGTTTCCGGACCACTTAGGAGCCGGCCTTTGTATTCTAAGTGACGATTTTGGAAAGAAGTTGGCTAATTAGTTTGCTCAAGTTGCGCCAGATCGATCAATTGTCCTTGTTGTGATTAAAATTTTTCTTCTTAATATATTTACTTTTTTGGAAGGTGTATTAGGGGATGTTTCTTGGCTCAGATTGATCCATTTTCCTTGTTTTTATCAACATTTGTCGGACCCCCCCCCCCCCCCATGGAGGTTGAACGCTACGCGTCTTCAACTAAACGCTTCGCGTCGTCAAATTGTCCCTAAAAGAAATTTGGAAACTCCCCCTTAAAAATGATGTGATCCGCCCCTGCACACACACAAACACACACAAATAGAGAAGTAATAAATGGATACAGTTTTTCTTTATTTAAATTACAATCAGATGTGGTCGTAGAACAGGCACTGTAAACAAAACCTAGCATGATATACCACTTGTGTGATGTTTCGGTCAATATCTTTATTTTCCTTTCAGAAATACATTGGCGTTTTGAATGTCAAGGGAAGTGATACAAATGCTGCAGCGGGCTATCAAGAACGCGAAGGCAAACAAGGTAAATACCTACTTCTGACATTAGTTTACTTATTAACTCTTTCTATACTGGCCATGCGTTTGCAAAACAATTCTCAAAAATAAACAAAACAAGATGCAGCCTTCAAACTCATAGGTTTTATTGTGAATATATTGCTAAAACATATGCCAAAGTTTGGTTTCATTGTTGTGAAAAAAAATAAAAATATGATGTCCAGAATTTATGGGTATATTTTACGCAATACGAAAAAGGGGGTATGTATTTTGACTTAGAAGCATTTTTTCTTATGAAGGCTCTGTTTGCAACAAAACTGTTTCTGTTTACTTGTATGAAGATTGTGCTAACACAAAAACATAACAAATACCAACTGATTTTCCATTTGGTGGTCATGTAAGCATTGTGAACATGTCCGAAAAATCTGATCACACACCATGTGGTCGACATGCAGACCTGAACGGCCAGTGCATGGTGGCAGAGTTGGAAAATAGGAAAAGTCTTGATGCCAATCCTTCATCAAAAACCGAAGAAAATCGTCATTGTAATAAGTTTGCTTTATTCTAAATCAAACGACTAGGATAGATGACAGACACAACGACAAACACATTCAATTCTATGTAAAACATACACAATGCGCACGTTAACAAGCTGGCTATAACAATGTGCCCATCGTGCATGAAGTGTGGCTTTGGTCGGATCAGTAGCCGTGCTTTGTCTGCGATGCTAAACATGAAATTTTGTTGAAGCGACGATTTAGCAATGTTGTTGTTGCTGCTGCTGCTGTCTGTTCTTGTCACGACATCTCGCCATATAACAGTTTTTTCCCTCCTGATTCTGAGAAAAAGCTATTTAATTGTGATATCAGGCCTAGGAACCCCTGATTTTCACTTGGAGCATTCTCAAAGAAACTTAGCGTATGTTAAGAAAAATGAGTGTACTCCACACTTTGTCTTTTGTTGTTCGTTGTCGTTGCATGTCTACCGTTCCACAGCCACCTACTATAAGTGCAAGTGTTAAATGACGTATTTTCACAAAAGACTGCTTGCAGAGAATCATGTGATGCCAATGACAGGTAAGGACATGTGGTAATACATACTACGTTTTGGAACCAGGGAAAATGCAGCACAAATTATTTATCAACCAAATTGATTGACTTGTGCACCATGATAAAAGTTTTCTTTGATCCATAAAAGGTCTTTTGCCAGAAAAATTGCTCTGAGTCTGAACATCAAGTACTCTGCAAGTTGTCACACATTTACATTATTGAAATAAAAAGAAAACACACCAGTAACCAGGTTAGGTATGTTAATATCTATAATCAATATCTCGGCACGTTACTGCCTTCTTCGGGATGGTAAGCTGAACATTATTGAACAAAATAATCGGTTTAGATTGTATACTTTGATTCCTGAACGAAGAAGCAGAGGTACTGCATACAACTAGGACTGTAATATCAGCTTTTGCCTGAAACACACACACATACACTTATAAAATTAATGCAATGTCATTGTATGAAGCCAGAACAATCACTAACTTATATAGTTGGTCACACAATTACCCATCACTGAACAATAAATCGAAGTCGGGTGGATTCAATGACTAAAGCAGTAAAGGCTTTGAAAAAACCCGCATCACAAAACATCCCCCCCCCAAAAAAAAAAAAAAATAAACAAAAAATAAATAAACAAAATGAAATAAAACAGGTTGTGTATATAGCGCAGTAAACACCATGCAGGTACAAGCAAAGATTTGACAGTGATTATCCTTGTTTTATATAGCACACATTTTCTAGTTTTAATCTCTCTCTCTCTCTCTCTCTCTCTCTCTCTCTCTCTCTCTCTCTCTCTCTCTCTCGCTCTCTCTCTCTCTCTCTCTCTCTCTCTCTCTCTCTCTCTGGAAAGTAATTTATTGACCTGTGGGTTATTTGCGTTTGTATACACATTGGTGATTTGTAAACTATGTTGAAAGAGATTGTCAAACAATATTATATGGGGTGTCTTAAAAAAATGTATATCAACAAAATCTGTCATTATTATCAGGCACATGGTTTTAACAAAGCTATGTCACGGAATGCAACATAAGTGGCTTAAAAAGTCGTGTTTTTGTGTGTGCAGGATATTCGCTAGGACAGGACCTCAAGCTGAACCAGCACAACAGCGATGCATTCTTCCATGGCTTCCACAAAAGTCTTTCACCTATAGCGGGCATTGCATACAGATAGTCCAAAGAGGGTTAGGGTTACCCTAACCCTCCTTTTTAAAAATTCTTTAGACCAATTATCCCTCTGTTCCCATGTTAAACATGGAATAATTCTGGACAAATGCAAGGACGTTAGCTTTTTTTTATTTTATTTTTTTATCATTTTACTTTTCATTAAAACTTGTTTAGATTTCGATTCGTAAACCATTTACAGTAATCCTTTGGTTTTTTTTAACTTTGCTCATCTTACCACAGTCACTTCGTTGTTTAGATTTATCATTAAATTTGTTACCATTATGCAGGAAAAATGTAGAATAAAACCAGGAGAGCTTTCGGTAGAAGATATTTCCTGTGTCAAAAGTTAATGCTTATTCTGATTGATGGGTGCTCCAAACTAAGTTATTTTGACTGCCTTATTCGAATTCATTTCCAAGACAGGGCTGAGAAGTGGAGAAGCTTAGGAGAGTATCGTAAAAATTGTCTGGGTGTTTATGCAAAACTTTCGAATATGTCAGATTTTACTTTAGAGATTTTAAATACTGTTAACTGACAGAAATGCTATAACTTCTACACCAATTGACTGGATAACTTCATATTCAGCATACTTAAACTTGATTTTATGCATGTGCAGTTCACAAAGTGGCAAATTTGTAGGTTAAATTATCTAACTTTTGCATCACCAATGACACCAACGCTTTCGTGTCTGAGGATTGCCCTGAACCTAGCTGTAAACTGCATGCTTTCTTCAGGTCATCGATAGCCTGGCGGTTGAAGGGGATGTTTTTACATACTCAGACATTCAAAATAATCAAAAAGGTAAAAGCCTGAAGGGTTTAAATTAGGTAAAAATGGCTACCGCTCAATGTCAAAACTCGTTCTGTTTAGTCGACCCCCGAATTTGGAGAAAAAAATTAAAATTGCACAAAAGTCAGACCATTCAATTTACAAAATTGCCACTTACTGGAAAGGCAGAACATAAACTGAAGTTAATGAATACCATATATACAATAATTGGTTCAACAGATGCAGAAGTAATTTGCATGGTTGTGGGTGTCCTTTTTAGGGGGGTCAACCCTGTAGAAGAGACGATTTTCTTTAATTATCAATCCGTAATATATTGTTTGTTATGCATACAATATTAACATTGACAAATACTTCAAGACTCCTCATTGATCTTAAGAAATTTTGTGGTTTTTTTTGTTACTGACTGATTCACTTTCTATTCACTTTACTCTACATAAGTCACGACAAGAAAAGCAAGGGAGGTAATTTCTTTGGAAGAGGTAATTCTCTCCCCTCAGAACGATTGTTGTAGTTTGTTTGATTTTGTTCCCTTCTAATAAGTATTATTTAAAATAGATCTTTACATCTTGATGTGAAAGGCGCAGTACCCCCCTCCCCCCAGGATGTTAAATTCTAGGTTGTGTCCATGTAAAATCCTGATCCTAGTCAAGATCCGAGTTGGTTTTTCATGCAACTGTGCCTCTTTATGCCACTCAATTAGACATACTTTGCAATCCATAATTGCACGAAACTAAGTACAGGAAATACGTTGTTGTCGTGTTTTTAATATTACATAATGAAATAAAAAATGTCACAACTGGTTTCGTGTTGGGCTTTCTCTCTCTGTCTTGACTTACTTTGACTTATTCCTGCAGACTCCCTGTGGAGCATAGGGCCGCAACAACCTCTCTCTGTCTGAATCTCATAATTACTTCCTTCTGAGGCCTGAAATGTGTTGCAGGCATTATTCAGCTTACATTTATTGTTACAATGTATGTGGATATGTTATTAAGTGTGTCTGTGTTTCTATCATTCGTTATCAGTGTGGTTAAAACAAAAAGCACACGTCAAAGTAATTTACCCTTCATCATTATCAAAACATGCAGATACAGGTAATAACTATTTGTGATACTTTAAACAAATACAATGTTTGTTTGTTGCGTCTTTTCTTTTTTTCAGAGCAAACACACATCGTATTTGTTCAAACGTGTATATTCTGCACTTTCTAATACCCTGCATGGATCTCCAAATCAAGAATAATGAAAAGTCGTCTAATAGCCCTGCAGCACTCACACGAACATGATAGAAGCTTGCATGCATGCACCCAGGCTCGCTGTCTTCGGCTAAAAGAGCTTACCGTTGGATCTTCGCTCAGACAAATGTAGCTGTCTTGTCCACTTGCTCCTGTCGCATAGATCTGCAATGTGCAACATCATCTTTGATTAATAAGTCTGAGCAGGGATATCTATGGTCTGAGGCACAGACAAACACACACGCGCGCACATTTGCGAGAGAATGCACGTCAGTCTATTCAATCAAACAGTGTAAAAACATACCACAGACGTACGTGGTGGAAACTGGACATTCGCCGTATAACAAACTCAAGAGATTCATTTGTGTGTGTATGTTTAATCAAAAGTTCATCTTGGGCACATTCAGTCTGTATTGTAACAGGACCCATCCCGTAAAAACTTCGAACAGATCTATTAAATTCTGAAATCCTTGACAAGTTTTTTTTCCAATCATCTGTATCTGACCGAAGTAAAAAAAAATAAATAAAAAATAAGCCAGTACACGCATCTACCCCCTCACACGACAATACATATATGTGGCGAAAAAAGGAATCGAGAGGGGGGGAACAAGGAATAAATTAGATCCAGAAATAATTCCACTTCATCATTCCAAAATTCAAGTGTGAAGTGATCGGATACTGTGGTAAAGATACGTGCTTAGTATCACAACTGAAAATACAAGCCCTTGGGTTTTAAATCAAGGAAACAATTAAAGTTAAGGAAAGATCAACAGAAATGTCGAGAACATGTAAAATATTGTACTTACAATCCGTTTCAGCATGCTCTTCGAATAATAATCTCCCAGTCAGCCTCGTGCTTACGACTTCGACAGGATGTTGCCTCTCACGCTGAGCCAGTACATTTGGAGTGAATTCAAAGGCCAGAGATGCAGTGCAAGCACATTAGTTAGATCCAATTCATTTACATTGCTACCTTGCCCAATTTATGGCTATTTCTGTTGGTAACATCACACATGTGGCAAGCAGTGCTTGTTGCCGACTTTGCTGGGACAGGCAGCAGACGATTTTATTTAGGAACCAAATTCTGATTGGTTAAAACATAAAACCGGAACTCAAAGTACCACTTGTTCTTTGGAAGTATCAAATCAAGAACAGATAATCAGGTAAATCTGAAATGGGTTCAACACTTTTAAAAAATCGTAGTAAATCAGAAAACACAGTAAACGTTGGAAAAATCGTCCAGTATCGCTTCTACAGGTCTATACTTGGACAAAACATAAAGCAATTCAGTAAAGCTGACACTTCAAAATGTCTGTTTAGTTACACTTTAACTAACGAATAACACCAACAGAATAAAAACAACTCTCGTACACAAAATGTCTCACGTTCAGGAGACAGTTGGAAAGCCAACTATCCTCGACCAAATACGGAGAGAATGTTTTTCCTCGTTCTGTAGCAGACGAGCTCAAACAGACCACAAGCGGTAGGTATCGCTCACTGCCACCAACACTATCACAATAAAACTGCAAGTGCAAGGTACCTTTGTAACTTTATAGTTACAGGGGTTATAGGTGTGGTTGATGTTGAAGCAGCAGTCAGTACTGTTTTACTTTGTTTGCGATGACCAGCTTTCTTCAGAACTTTGGCACTGCGTTTGAAGTCTCTCTTGAATTGGGCATGACATGTTCAGGTATTTTCTAAGTGAATCTTTGAAAAGTTCCACTATTGTTTCATCTGAAACGTCCTCCTCAAAAATGGCACTCCACAAACCAAGCAGTGGCTGAGATGATCAAATCACATGTTCAATGTTACTGTATAAGTTTGATCCATGGAGGTTTACTGGCTGTGGTGTTTGCAGTGGGTGAATGTGTTTGTCAAGCTCAAGATAAAACTGAAATGCAGTGTCTGTGATGTGTACTAGACTCGTCTGCAGGTTTTGTCTTCCAGAAGTGAGTTCCACTTCCAGAGACTTCGGCTTCTGGGTTGTAGTAAGTGCATTTATATAATTGTGCTGCTTGTTGACTTGCTCTCTGCAAGACTGCTTGAACAAGTTTGAGGACACAGGCTTCTTGTTTTCGCATCGAAGACTTGCAACAACCCACCCACCCAATATATCTGATCTTTCTTCGCTCAGAGTCAGATTGTGGAAAACGAGTGTGTGTGTGTGTGTGTGTTTGTGTGTGTGTGTGTGATGCATTTCTTGAAGCTGGCTAGAACTTAGCGGAGAAGCGTTCACATTGATGATCTTTTCTCTGACAGCTTTCAATATGAGCAAATGTTGTATCATGATGGCAAAGGGGGAAAGCTTTTTCTACCTCTCGTATGTAGGTGTCGGTGGCGAGGAAGCTTCTGACATTGCCAAGCGCTGCAGAAGTTGATGTATTTTTGGTGAAGGCTTGCGCTGACTGGTACAGGTAGGAGTTCTTTCAAGTTACTGTGAAGAATGGAAATAAAATGTTGGGCAGATTGGTTGTTTTGCAGCAAAACATTAATGTTTATGTTGTTGAATTTCATTCTTTCTGTTATTTCATAGGGGTGTTCATATGTGTGATTAATTGATTCCAGAAGGGTTGTGATCGCAAATGGTAAAGTTAGGGACTGCGCTGTGTAGAATAGTGTTGTCTGATCCAACTGCCATATTCCAGTCATGCTCTAGGCATACAAACACTTCGAAGACGGTTTCAATGAACAGCCGATTTATTTCGTACTTCTTACATGGCCGTGATACAAGGGAGAGCAACCCCCCGGTTCAAGGGCAGTAACTGTATTGATACACTACAATCCCTTTCTTTCTTCATTCATTTTTTTCTTTTCAAATAACTGCAAACATGATTAACTGCAACAAATACGCATTATCATTTTTGACTCCCAACTCTTGACTAGAAATAAAACACAATCATTTTAAGTGAAAGAGAAACAATCTGTTTCTTTCAAACAGTAATCTCAATTTAACTTCAAAAACTTACATTTATCAAACCATGGACATGGAACCAATATTTGGCACAAAACTGCTTCCATAATTTCAATTTATCTTCATTCACTCAACAACATAATCTTGGAATTTGTCTGGCGCTTTTCGCACTCTCCCAGACCTTCTCAGTATTTCAGTGTTTTCTGCTTTGTTTGTGTGTTCATGAATGATGTCCTCTGCGGGACAGATCTAAAAATGGTTACCGGCACGGTTGGCCTTGTGGTAAGGCGTCCGCCCCGTGATCGGGAGGTCGTGGGTGGCGAACCCCGGCCGGGTCATACCTAAGACTTTAAAATTGGCAATCTAGTGGCTGCTCCGCCTGGCGTCTGGCATTATGGGGTTAGTGCTAGGACTGGTTGGTCCGGTGTCAGAATAATGTGACTGGGTGAGACATGAAGCCTGTGCTGCGACTTCTGTCTTGTGTGTGGCGCACGTTATATGTCAAAGCAGCACCGCCCTGATATGGCCCTTCGTGGTCGGCTGGGCGTTAAGCAAACAAACAAACAAACTAAAAATGGTTACACTTTTATGTTGGACATACACACCGATTGTCACTCTCAGTCTCACAGGTTGTCAGATGATTGTCGACATCATTCTGCGATGCATCGAACGGCGAGTAGACCTTTTATTTGGCACAGTTTCATTCTTCACCTGGTTGGCTTTAAATCTGAAATATACTGACGGAATGTGAACTTGACACGGTTTCTAACCATTTTGCTATCCACAAGAGCATTCACATTTGACTGGTAATGTTCCATGCATCTGTGTCGAATGTCGTCACGTAAAACTCTCACCTGAAATATATGTCAGCAACTTTTTTACGAGCTTGTGTACGTTCAAGAAACTGCCTTGAAACGCAATTTTGAGATAACACTGTGCACCCATAATCCATGAAAACGTGGGACAGTCGACCGGTACAATTCTACATTTGGTACCTGCACATCGGCCATGTACACTGTAAGTGTAAATCCATCAGGGTTATGTCTTTGTCCGCCAGTTTCATAAGGCCCTATTCGGCATCCGAAAACGCACAGCTCCCCGATTGTGAATGATTTTCGTCCTCATAATCAAGTGAGTCTTCGTACTCGGCCATCTTGCACGTGCAGGTGCATTTACCGGAAGTAACAATTCGGATTACTGTTCAGTCAGTCGACTGCGGATGACCGTGATTCGCCCATGAAACCCGCTTTACCGTGACCCGGCGATCAACCACAGTCGGTTCATTGCTATCGTATGAAACTGGCCCCAGGTCCTCTACACAGTGAGCCTACTCCTAACATGCTGATTTTAACACGATTTGAAGTCGCAAGTGTGAAAAGGTATGAGCTGTTAAGAACCGTCTACAATTTTTACCAATGTTCACCTAAATGTGTATTTTTAAACACGGCAACTACCGTCTGAACTCGTCGCGATATAACCTTCGTGGTTGAAAACGACGTTAAACACCAAATAAAGAAAGAAAGAACCGTCTGAACTGAGAAAGGAAACAAAGTCGCATCGGTCCCGGATGCGAATTTTTTTTTTCACACGTCAGTTGCGGGCTTTCAATCCCGAAGGCTGGTTCCGAGTAACTACGAACGTAATCGGACGTTCCGATGTTTACCAAGTCAAAGAGCCGAGTCGAACACTATCCTTGCGTCATCCAGAGATACTGTACAGATCTCTGCGTCATCTTTATGCAAGCAGATTCGGAGATTTCAAAATGTTTGCTGTGTGCAACACATGTTCAACGACAACATCTAATACGGATATTTTGGATGTTTTGAAGGAAAGAACTTCTTTTTCTTGTCGTAAAACTGAAATACACCCTCTAATTAAAAAGCATGCACGCGTATAGGAGCCACAAACCGCATGCATACTGACACACGCTGATGCGGGTTGTCGCGCATGTAATGTTTGAGTGATGTCTCGCTGGTGCAAGATTCTTTTTCTATCAAACTTGGACACAAAGGACACGCACTGACACGATATTTTTTTCTTCCACAAAGAAAACAAACGAATTTTAGATAGAATGCATCGTAAGTTTTTTTATTTATCTTTCTTTTTGTTTTTTCACGATCGCGATCGGATTTTTTTTTTGTAGACGTGCTGTTAGAGTTCTGAAATGGTTTGAGTTCCTTTTTTGTATACACTTGAAAGTCAAACTTAGCTGAATGCCGCTGGTTTCCCCGTCGGTGCTGATAGAAGAAATCGACGATCAGGATCACTACTTAGCTGAATGCTGCTGGTTTCCCCGTCGGTGCTGATAGAAGAAATCGACGGTCAGGATCACTGGTATCTCTCGAATACAAAACGTAACTGGTCTCCGAACTGGAAACCGGAGACGGAGTAGGAATAGGAAACAACCCACAGGTAACACACCTGGAAAGTAAGATTTTGTCTAATTTTATGCACTCACGGCTTTTTCAACAGTTTCTCTCATCCGTGACATCACAAACTGACTTGCAGGGTTATGACACCCTCATACGATCCATTCTCTCTACGATTCATAGACTCAACACCAACAATCAATCCAACAACAATAATTTCCTAGTAACTTCTATTCAACAGCAGGGCTATGCATTAGCAAAACAATGAAATGGTCACCAGTTCGGAAATGAATAACCCATCACAAATATACGTACCCTAACGGTGTAAGAACATGATGAACACAACTATAGGGACCCAAAACTCGAGGGTGTCCGGCTTAGCAACTGGAGCGTCGCCATCCTTTTCTCCCAGGCCGCCGCCGCTCCCACGCTCGTCGCCCGACCGCCGACTCCTCTTCTCTCTCTGGACCCGCTTGGTCTGCACCTCATTCAGCCCCTAGCCTCGCGCCCGACGACTTCTACATCTTCGTGAGGCCTTCGCCGCTAATTCTCATCTCCTCCGGCTTGTATCGCTTCTGAACTTGACTCTAACGTTCACAGAACAGAACTTCTCGCTTGCCGTGCGTTCGCCAACTGATAGCCTTGCCTCGAGTTGGATGTGCCGTTCACTTGACGACCAACCCACTAGCCTCACACTTACGTGGCTTTATCAGAATCGCTGACCAATCATAATATGTTGTCGCTACCTGCGGCCTTTGAACTGACCTGTCTGTTTCCAAGTTCCCAACCAAGGATATGACGTCATTAGTGAACTGACGTATTTCCGTTCCGGTCTTGGTTATCCTTACAATGCACAGGCACTTGCTATATTACATTTGATAAAACATAGAAAAAAAACACTACAGTCATTTATTCAATCTTATTTCACAACAAAATAATATCCAACCCTAACAAAACAATAAACATAGAGTCGCTGGACATGGATTCACGTAATTTTACGTGACACTGGTGCTTCTGACTGTAAACTGTTACAACTTAGTTTATAGATCTAACTGAACTTGATCACGTTAGATCATCAGTGCTATGTTATTTTGTAGAAACTAAAAAGGCACTCTGAGTCCAGTAACAACATATTGAAGTATCTGTGAATGTGTTTCTGGCAATTAAATGGGAACTCTGGTGTACAAGAGGTCTTCTGCTGCAGTGCATGGTGTCTAGATCTGGGTTTTGTCACTTTTGAAGGCTTCCACCGAGTCTGATGATACTGCCTGTGGTGGGAGGGCGTTCCACTCGCCAATGGTGCGAGGGAAGAAAGACTTTTTTTCTTTCTTTATTTGGTGTTTAACGTCGTTTTCAACTACGAAGGTTATATCGCGACGAGGGAAAGGGGGGAGATGGGATAGGGGAAAGGGGGGGGGGGGAAATGGGATAGAGCCACTTGTTAAGTGTTTCTTGTTCACAAAAGCACTAATCAAAAAATTGCTCCAGGGGCTTGCAACGTAGTACAATATATGACCTTACTGGGAGAATGCAAGTTTCCAGTACAAAGGACTAAACATTTCTTACATACTGCTTGACTAAAATCTTTACAAACATTGACTATATTCTATACAAGAACCACTTAACAAGGGTAAAAGGAGAAACAGAATCCGTTAGTCGCCTCATACGACAAGCGGGGTGCAGAGAAATAAGGATGTGGAAAAGAAGACTTTTGGTTAGTGAAATAAAGGTGATGGATCCAGTCAGGTAGAAATAAGACAACAAGAAAAGAATTGGAAAACTGCAGGGAATAGTAGGGAGAGTTTTCTTGGAAGGAAATATAGGTGAAAGGACTGGTAAGGCAGAAATAAGACAAAAGAAGAGAAGAAACAGAACCGTTAGTCGCCTCTTACGACATGCTGGGTAGCATCGGGTAAATTCTTTCTAGTCCCAACCAATATGGGACTCCCCCTAACCCGCGGGGGGTGGAAGAAAGACTGCTGTATGATGTTCTGCAGGCTGGGAGTTTGTAAGCCTCCGCATGGATTGAGCGAGTGATGAGTGCAATTCTTTTCGCTCTATCGTATTAATTCACACATTGACCCTGCAGCAGTGACGATCATCTCTAGAATGCAATCGACAAAGTTCGTAGCTCCAGCGCTACTGTGTACTGGGTTAGCGAGACACGAACGACAACTCTAATCAATAAGCTAGCATCCGTACACATCGGAAATTCCGTTTACGTTCGTAGCTACTCGGAAATAGCCTTCGGGATTGAAAGCAGTCCCGGATAGCCATATTGGCTGAAGGGACGTTTAAAAACAACCGACTATGCTGCTTGGCATTCTGGTTAGTACAGTTACACAATTGCTGAACAATTCCAGAATAACAAATAACTGGGAAAAGTGCGGATTAGGGGGTTAGGTAGTTTCTCAGGTAACTTTCGTGTTTCTGTATAGGGCTATACTTTACACCTGACGGGATCAAGCAGCTAAAGAAGCCAGAGAAACAATCATCACTGACAAACACACACAGCATTCAGATTTCAGAACTCGCACCAACACTGTACAAAAATCACCTATGGCAGAGCGAATGGGACGAATGTGAAGAAAATAAATTTCATAAGATCGTCCCCCAGCTGTCGAACAGCCTACCCCAATGTTGCCTCAACAGGAAAGAATAGACAGTTCTCTGTCGCTTACACATTGGGCACAGTCACATTACACATTCTTATCTGCTGAAAGGTGAAGATCCACCATACTGTTTTGGATGTGACGAACCATGGACATTAGAACATGTCCTCACAACATGTGTAGACGTTCAAGAATTTCGAGACAAACACCACAATGCGATTCCGGGATGTTCCCCCGGACAAGATTTTTAACTTTTTAAAAGAGATCAAGATTTTTTTACAAGATTTAAAGTACCAGAAGTGAAAGTGATTAATTTTTAGAACCTTCTTTTACAGTGATAGATCTGAATGTAAATAGTCTGAAACGTAGAACTTGCCACATGAAGGGAAAAAGAAAATAACTGCATCGGTCTCGAATAGCAGCTAGCATCTGCTGAAGGGACATTAAAACCCAAAAACCAACCAACCAACCACCTGACGGGGCGGATGCGCTGTCTTGAACTTTGGCACCTTGCCGGTTGGTCCTAGATATAAGTTCATGTAGCTGGCAGATATTGTAGGAGTGTTAATAATGAGGCATGCTCTCCGGTTGACAAGTATCGCTACCTGGCCGTAGATCCGACTGTGATGAAAATCAGGACAGCGCGAACGAGACACAAGTCTCGTTCTCGTTTCGCGCATTTGTGCGTGAATAGAAAATGGTCGCGCTTGCAGACGACAGAAGTGTTTGCATCGCGCTGTGTTAAAAAATAGTTTCGAAACTTGACGGTTCAGTCAAAAATTGTTTTCAATTTTATATTATTTTCAATGGACGAGCAGCCAGACTGTGTTATCTAGCGCGGTGGATTTTTCACTCGCCCATGGTGACCTGTAGAACCTCCTTTATGATACTGTGATCGAACTTAATTTGTTAATAATTTAAAACCACCGTGTAAACAGAAAAATAAAACAATGAATCTGTCCAGAATAACCAAATGGGTTGAAGGGGCATAAAAAAAAAACATACAACTAACCAACTCAGGTTCAAAGGAGAGAGTGAGCCTAGTATCACCTTCCGATAAATAAAAGCTCTTTCGTCATTAAAAATCTGAAAATTGTAAAAAAACCTTTTTTTTTATAAAACGATCCAAATTCACGTTAGTCTTATTCGCCATCATTTGCTGATTCCAAAAACATATAAACATGTTATATTTGGATTAAAAACAAGCCCTGAAAATTGAATATATAAAAATTATTATCAAAATTGAATTTTCGAAATCAATTTAAAAACACTTTCATCTTATTCCTTGTCGGTTCCTGATTCCAAAAACATATAGATATGATATGTTTGGATTAAAAACACGCTCAGAAAGTTAAAAGGAAGAGAGGTACAGAAAAGCGTGCAATCCTTCTCAGCGCAACTACTACCCCGCTCTTCTTGTCAATTTCACTGCCTTTGCCGTGAGCGGTGGACTGACGATGCTACGAGTATACGGTCTTGCTGCGTTGCATTGCGTTCAGTTTCATTCTGTGAGTTCGACAGCTACTTGACTAAATGTTGTATTTTCGCCTTACGCGACTTGTTAAACAGTATTTTAGCCAGTTCTGTTCCAAATTGGCTTCCCACCAACGAATATACACTGATGGGTCCAAAGCTGAAATTAAAGTGGCTTCAGCCTCTTGTCACAGGTCCTAAACTAGATAGGGCTTTTTAGGCCCGTCTTCCTGATGACAGTTCTGTATTCTCTGCAGAGTTGAAAGCTTTACAGCTAGCTCTAAAACAGGTGTATCAGTCTGACGTCTTCAAATGTTAAAGTTTCTACCACAGACATACACACACACATACATACGCACGCACGCACAGACAGACAAAAGTTAGCACCGCATAGGCTACACTTACGTGAGCCAAAAACCAACCAACCTCCTCGGATATTGCCACAGTCTCTCATTTTGGATTCAATATGCTGAGGTACATGTCAAATGTGTTCAGTGGACAAGTTTAATTTCATGTCGCCATCATTACAGCAATAAGCCCCACCTTGTCGCCAACACGATGGCTTTTGGTGAGTTCGTCTTTTTGGGGGCTCTTGATTTACTGCAAATGTTTCTTTGGTAATTGTTTCTATGTTCTCCATTCCTCGTGAACAAAAATACAGCCCTACATCAAAATGCACGTCATTTGCCAGTCCGCATGGTGTTGTGGGATTTAAGTACATGGACTTGCAAAGCTTCCTCTGTCATCCTCTTTTAAAGAACTATAGTGATGAACTTCTCTCTTCCCTTCAGCTTTCAAATCCTACATCACGAACAGCTCGTTGGAGAGGGTAAAGGCAGGATCTTGAACCATATCAACAATGTTCTTGTGGGGTGGGGCCTTCAGGTGCCGGTTTAACGCGTAACGGAAGCAGTGCAGTGAGCTGCTTTGGTAGAGTTCTCCGTTTTATTTTCTCGCTTCAACGTAAAACTGTCCAAGGGCTTTGTCTGGCACCGCAGGTGAATACTGTTCAAAGTCGGTGTGCAGATCGATCTACTTCTTGTGTGTGTTGGCTTAGCTATGCCTTTCACTTGCAAACAAGACTTTTACCTTATTTTGATATCTTTTGATCTTTTAACTAGAACGTGCAGTATTTTCATAAATCCCATGACCTTCCTTCTTTGTCTCTCTTATTCTAGTGAGCAGATACAGCGCTATATTTGCTAGTAGGCCTAATCTTTGGCAATGATCTTGTTAAATAACCTGCGCAACCGCAGTAAAGAAGGAAAAGGAAATATTGAATTAAATGTTGACGTTTCGAATGGGACCCAGGCAAATTTGACATGTTGATTCCGACCATTAAACCTCTTTTCACAATCTGGCGGTGATGGAAGGTCGTACCAATTCATAGTTTCATTCTAAATACTGCGACCTCATCTGTGTTCCGATCGTCGAACTATGCATGGTAGCTTTTATTTTACAGCCTTATGGCTCGTTTTGACATTTTTAAATTATGAACTTTTGTAAACCTTTTTAAAGCGATAAACCTGAATGAAAACAGAATGGAGCTTGCCATGCGAGCTGAGTAAGGAAACAAACTTGATCGGTCTCGGATAGCAATATCTGCTAAAGGGATCATAAACAAATATAACTGTAGCAGTTTTCCTATTATGATGCTTGCATGTAAATTTATCGACCCGGCGGAAAACCGTGAAAGTTGTAGGTATAAAACAGGCTTCGACCGACCCTTGCCCTCGGCCTTCACACTACGTTTCTTTTCACTATCAGCCATGCTGACCAAAAAGGCTCCAGCTAACTACTGAAAAATGTTGAAGTCCACAACGGACGAAAAATTCAGCAGGAAGAAACAACTAACGCTAGTCAAAATAGCTACCCAAACGGCGGCTAAACAACCAAATACTGAAACAGTTCGAAGTCCAAACACGGACGAAAAACTCAGTAGAAAGGCAACACACGCTAGTCAAAATGGCTACCAAAATGGCGGCCAAACAACAACCTACTGACAATTTCGAAGTCCGAAACAGACGAAAATTCAGTAGAACGAACAACAAACGCTATAGTCGTAAAGACTAACTGGAAAGAGTTCACCAACTACGAAGCAGCAAGCAAGCAGACGGGTATAGTGGCCGGTGGGTGCCGAGCAAACAGCAAACAGATAGCCACGAGAGCGAAAGAAAATGCGACCATCTCCTCTGAGCTGAAAAAGTTGTATGAGTTCTACCACGTGCTCGGGAAGCGATAGTGACGTAGTACACACCAATGGGAGGTAACCCCCATGGCAAGTGTCCTTAGCTACGCTTCCTCTTACACTTTTTTGTTGTGGGGTTGCTTCCCTTTAAATTATTAGACGGGTAGCGATTTTCAGATCTTAGCATCTGTAACTACGTCACTGCTTATATGTGATTCGGGTAAGTATATTAATCAAATGAAAATTTATTATTAAAATTTTCGAATCTAGTGGCTGCTCCGCCTGGCGTCTGGCATTATGGGGTTAGTGCTAGGACTGATTGGTCCGGTGTCAGAATAATGTGACTGGGTGAGACATGTAGCCTGTGCTGCGACTTCTGCGCACGTTATGTCAAGCAGCACCGCCCTGATATGGCCCTTCGTGGTCGGCTGGGCGTTAAGCAAACAAACAAACAAACAAACCGTCCAAAATGGCCGACAGAAACCGAAAGTTCGATTACCTCCCTTGCGTCGTCTATCAACTTGTCTCCTTTCACCTTGGTTTCAATACCAACTATACTTCGTTTTAAAGGCTGGGGCCAGCGATAGCATGACAGAGGGAACTGCATGCTATGGCAGTCCCGAACCTTCAATCATTTTTTTGATCTAATGCTAACTTTTTCAAACATGGCTCTCCCGCCACATAACCAACCAACCAACCGGCATTGAGGGGGATCCACTGTCTCTACTAATTTGGGGATCAAATGCAAGTAAAGTAGAGCGAAACCGTGTAAAACTAGCTTCTTAATGTTAGTTTCTTAATGTTAGTTTCTTATGGTCTTCCATAAATTAATTTATGTTACGAAATTCTGTTATTTTCTAAAGGGTTTTCTCCGCATTACCTCCAACCACCTTCCACAGTCATACTATGAACAAACACTAACACAAACACGCTGATTGATGATTATTGTCGCTGGTTTGACTCAGCGACTGCATTTTTGAGGAAAAAATGCATTTGGATGTAAGTCATCAATCAAGAAACATATATTTACACCATCAATTTTCTGGTATTCAAAGTTCAGCATGCAAGACAAAAGTGTCACATTATACCAGAAATTCTGTAAGAGCGGGTTTCGACTAGATGTACACTTGCACTTTGTTCTAACACATAGACTAATAGCTGCATTTCACCGGCTACCAGCAGCGGTTACATGGTAACATAATTATTTGCATGAATACAACAACATTGTCAAAATGGTTCCAAAAGGTTGGGCAACAACCCTTTTCACATCAATTTGCAGCAGTGCGCTACATGGCAAACTTATTTACATTAATACAACAAACTTGTCAAAACATGGTTAAATAAACTTGGCACAAAAATGGTCTGTTTCTCATCCCTGGCGGTAAAAACCGGCAACATCGTTGTCACCAATCATCAATACTATCAACTCCGAAGTTCCTGCAAAAACCAGCGTTTGACCTACATAACCTGCCAAGTCTCTGACTTTCCAACCCCCTCTTCCGAAAACTTCGACTTGACAGGTCCCTAAACCCAGATTGGCCGACAACTCGCTGTCACTCCGGATAAAATCTCCAAATCGTCGAGCAAACGAGTGCCCCAAAATCATTACTTTCGCCCAATTTTGATTCTGAACTTGGTAGCGTGGGGACGCGGCCATGTTTCAGTTTCGGTCAGAGATGGCTTCTCACAGGAGAACAAAGGATCGAGATTTGTTTTCCGAACTCTAGCCAAATCAACCATGTGCACAAAAGTCACAGTTCATACAACAAACACTTCGCAACCGTAATATGGATACTCAACACTTGAAGACCCGCGATGAAGACGCAGGAAAACCAATAATGATGAAAGCTGAGTCAAAGCGTTGTGGTTGTTGTCTAAAGTTGAGGGCGGAAGTGAGCATTGCCTTATATATGGATCTTTCCTACTAAACCCGATTCGGATCGCTACTAAACCCAATTCGGATTGTGGATGAAACGAAGCTTTACTTTTGATATGGCACAATTTGTATCGCCTTTCTCCACATAAATTATATATGTGAGGACAATGTCAAACATCAGCTTATTTTCAGCAGGACATTAGCTTCGGATATAGTCAGTATTTTTACATGTGGCTAAAAGTAGGACATTACTGTCAAAATAAAACCGCAGTACAACAGTTTTACATGTACCATAATATAGAGAGACAAAACATGCACATTTGCGGTGAAACGTGATAGATTGTAAACCAATGAAAATGTAATTCAATGGGCATGGGACAATGTACCAAGTTGTTATGTCCCTTGAATGAGAAAAGTACAAGTATGGTGATGAAGAACATTATTATTTTAAAATACTATTTTGCATTACAAATAAGACTATAAATGGACAATGGGTAAGTTGATCAGCTGGCCTAATATATAGCCATGTATAATTTTTGTTTTATGAAAATACAAATTGCAGCGCATGCACATTTATGGTACAGTCTGCAACTGGAAATCCTCTTAATCTTCTTTCCCTTCCCCCTATCATAACCCTCTAATTTGTTCCTATTCCCTACTCTTCTATGTTTCTCTCCCCTTCTCCCCCCTCCAACCTTTCCAACGTCTCTCCCAACTTCCCCTCTTACTTCTTCAACTCCCCTCTAATGCCCGATATTCTCCTTAGCCACTGAAAGATGTATTCTTTGCTTCCAGGAAGATTTTCTGGCGCGAATAGCATTGGCATGCGATTAGTTTGGGTGCCTCTCGTTTTACTCTCTTCCAATGGAATTTGTTCTACCTCCACCCCCAACTTCTTTAAGAACTCCTCATTTTCTTTCTCCCCAACTCTTCTTTGTACCCCCCCCCCCCCCCCCATTCCATGTCCATTAAATTTGCCAGGACACTACCCCCCTTTGCGTGCCGTTCTTGGTATACCCGCCGTGCCTTCCTACTCCTCCCTCTCCACTCACACCATTCAAACTCGCACTTGACCTCATTATTCTCCATGCTGCAATGCAAATTACGAAGTGTTAATAATAAAATCAGTATTATGACTCTCTAATCCTCTACATATGGCTTCAAGTCATCTTTATGAACAATTACCACGCTACCCCATATCCGAGTTCGGATAAGCCAAACCTTTCCCGAGAAATTACCCTGCAGTTCGGCTTAAGCGAGGTTTTTTTTCGGGTTAAGTTCTAAAATCACTTGGAATGTTTCTCTCTCTCTCTCTCTCTCTCTCTCTCTCTCTCTCTCTCTCTCTCTCTCTCTCTCTCTCTCTCTCTGGGGTCCTGATTTGGCCTATATGGTCCGCTGGACCCAAAAAGCAACAACTAACTAACTCTCTCTCTCTCTCTCTCTCTCTCTCTCTCTCTCTCTCTCTCTCTCTCTCTCTGTACGTGGTGTGTGTGTGTGTTTAAATAAATAAGATCAAAACAGTGACAAGTTACAAGTGCTTGCTTCAGTGGGGCTTTATTATGATTTACTTGGAATCCTATCAATCACAGTAAATAAAATAGTATAATTTAAATTACCATGTCATCCATTTTATTGGCCGTCGTGCGAGCCCAATGTATTTTTTCTGCAGTTGAAAGAGAGGCATGTGAATTGCCCCTCTTCCTCGTGGCCTGCTCCTTGAAGACAACTTGGTTTTATACACCTGCATCATCCCACTGACACAAAATACACCTACATCACCCCAGTGACACAACATACACCTGCATCATCCCAGTGACACAACATACACCTGCATCATCCCAGTAACACAACATACACCTGCATCAACCCAGTGACACAAAATACACCTGCATCATCACAGTGACACAAAATACACTTGCATCATCCCAGTGACACAACATACACCTGCATCATCCCAGTGACACAAAATACACCTGCATCATCTCAGTGACACAAGATACACTTGGGTGCATCAACCCAGTGACACAACATACACCTTCATCAACCCAGTGACACAACATACACCTGCATCAGCCCAGTGACACAAAATACACCTGCATCAACCCAGTGACACAACATACCCATGTATCAACCCAGTGTTTTCAAAAAAAGCGAAGAAAGCATTGTTAGTGGTACCCCCCAAGCACCAATTTCTCCCCGCCTCTGAAAACGCAAATACAATTCACTTTCTCAGGAAGATTCGACTGTGAGTGAGCCTTTCTGAGGGATTTATACATTCCGAACTGGCCTGAAGGTGCAAAGAGAACCCCATCTGCCAAAAAAATGGCTTGCAGCTGTTGATACTTGGCTGCATTCTCATCTGGGAAGGAAACAAAATCATGTTCCCAAAACAAAACATTCGGTAGCAGGGCAGGTCCCTGCCGAAGCAAACGGTTTACCTCCCTTGCACTGGCATTGTACCTGCGATCAAACCTGTACTTTTTGGATGGAAAGCGGGGCATGAGCTGACACAAAATCACGTTCGGCACCCCAAATCTGGTTCCTTGAATCACTGGCACAAAGGCCAGAATCTGAGAGGAAATCTCCTCTGCTGAACATTCAGAGGAAATGTGGGTTTTATTCCGGGATGTTCCCCCGGACAAGATTTTTAACTTTTTAAAAGAGATCAAGATTTTTTACAAGATTTGAAGTACCAGAAGTGAAAGTGATTAATTTTTAGAACCTTCTTTTACGGTGATAGATCTGAATGTAAATAGTCTGAAACGTAGAACTTGCCATGTGAAGTGAAAAAGAAAATAACTGCATCGGTCTCGAATAGCAGCTAGCATCTGCTGACGGGACATTAAAACCCAAAAACGAACCAACCAGAGGAAATGTCGTTGTCCCCAATCATTATGAGCAACAAATCTGGCCTGCCAAATGACGTCACCGCGTGACCCAGATTTCTTGCCCAGTCTCTAACTTTCAAACCCCCTCTCCCCGAAACATTGACTTCGCAGGTACCGAGGCCACAATTGGGCGAAACACCTTCGTTATGAACCATAAATTCACCAAATCTTCTGGCGAACGAGTGGCCAGATAAGGATCTTAGCCCAATCTTTATTTTCTTCGAGTTGGACTCCCGCACTATTACGAAGGCACGCTATTACGGAAAGCGTCACTAGAAAACCAGTCTGTTCACTCGAAACAAAGTTGTACAAATACCTGATATTCGTGAATGGAATTGAGCACCATTACACGACTGGTACTAACTAGCAACAAAGAATAAGAAACAATGCACTAAACGCAGGAAAGACGGTACAACGGCATACAACGCCACCACAATTCGAAGAGCTGTTGGGCGGAAGTGACCTTTTAGGATTTGCATCTTGGTTAAAAAACAAAAACTTGGATTGGATATGGATTTAACCCCGTCACGATATAACCTTGAACGGTTGAAAACGACGTTAAACACCAAATAAAGAAAGAAAAGAAAAAGAATCTTACTCCTAGAATTTAAAAAAAAACATCAGATATATTTTTCCACATAAATTATATTTAAATTCAGCACTTAATGTGATAAGCACCGATTACTTTCATAAACTACAATATAAATAATGTTAGAAACTACAATAGAGTACATTTCACAATCTCTTGATTTAGCAAGCAACTTTACTATATTACACTCTATAATAATGGGGTCTTGATTTGGCCTATATGTGGTCCGCTGGACCCCAAAAGCAATAACTAACTAACAAACCCCCCTTCTCTATCTTCACTGAAGTCTGCCCAATAATCTCTAAAACCTGGTATGCCCCCACCCATCCTAATCCCAGTGTTTGATTAGCTCTAGGAGGATACCACCGCCAGACTCTTGTTCCAACTGGAAAATCCCTTTTCTGTATTTTCCTGTCATATCCCTTCTTTTGTCTGTGGAAACTTTTCTGCAAGTTTCTCCTGGCTACATCAAATGAGTTTTGTATTGCTGCCTTTACCCATTCTACATACGCACTTGGACATTCTACGTCTTTGCTTGTAGTGGGTTTACCCACTACAGCTTCTAACGGAATTACAACTTCCCTTTCGAACATCAACAAGTTTTGTGTACATAGCGTAGACTGTTGTTGCGATGACCTGTAGGCCATTAACAAAAATGGTATATGATCATCCCCATCATCCCTTCTGTCATTTACAAACAGTGACAACATCTGGTGTAAGGTTTTGTTAAATCTCTCTACCAACCCATCACTCTAAGGGTGGTATGGGGTAGTTCTAGTCTTATTTATTTCTAATGTTTCACACAAACACCGAAACAAAATACTCTCAAACTCTCTCCCCTGATCTGTATGTATAGCATCAGGCATACCAAACCGACAAATAAACTCAAGTGATCAGTCTATCAGCTACATGTGCGGTATGATCAGGTATGGAGTATGCTTCAACCCACTTGGTAAAGTAATCCGTCACAACTATAATGTACTCATTTCCTTTCTCGGTTCGAAGCAAAGGCCCAATGATGTCAAAGGCTATCATCTCCAAAGGCGTGCCTACATTGACATGCTGCATAGGTTCCCTTCCTCTATCCGGACCCGGTTTCTTCCGTGCACATACTGGACACTTGGCACACCATCTAGCTATATCTTCGTTCATCCCTGGCCAGTAGACGACACGTTTGATTCTAGCTAGAGTCTTGTCTCTAGTCACTACTCCCAAGATCTCCTTCCTGTTAGCCCATAGTCACTACTCCCAAGATCTCCTTCCTGTTAGCCCATAGTCCCTACTCCCAAGATCTCCTTGTTCCCATTAGACAGCTTCAATTATTCCTCTTCTTCAATAACTTGCTCCAAATTCCCTTTTTTCCGTTAGACCGCTTCAGTTACTCCTCTTCGGTAACTTGCTCCAAATCCCTTTTTGACTCACATCCGAAGCAAAAGTGAGTGTATGTACTCACCCGAGTCGTCCGTCCGTCCGTCCGGCCGTCCGTCCGTCCGGAAAACTTTAACGTTGGATATTTCTTGGACACTATTCAGTCTATCAGTACCAAATTTGGCAAGATGGTGTATGATGACAAGGCCCCAAAAAACATACATAGCATCTTGACCTTGCTTCAAGGTCAAGGTCGCAGGGGCCATAAATGTTGTCTAAAAAACAGCTATTTTTCCCATTTTTCCCATTTTCTCTAAAGTTTTTGAGATTGAATACCTCACCTATATATGATATATAGGGCAAAGTAAGACCCATCTTTTGATACCAGTTTGGTTTACCTTGCTTCAAGGTCAAGGTCACAGGAGCTCTTCAAAGTTGGATTGTATACATATTTTGAAGTGACCTTGACCCTGAACTATGGAAGATAACTGTTTCAAACTTAAACATTATGTGGGGCACATGTTATGCTTTCATCATGAGACACATTTGGTCACATATGATCAAGGTCAAGGTCACTTTGACCCTTATGAAATGTGACCAAAATAAGGTAGTGAACCACTAAAAGTGACCATATCTCATGGTAGAAAGAGCCAATAAGCACCATTGTACTTCCTATGTCTTGAATTAACAGCTTTGTGTTGCATGACCTTGGATGACCTTGACCTTGGGTCAAGGTCACATGTATTTTGGTAGGAACAATGTGTAAAGCAGTTCTTAGTGTATGATGTCATTGCTAGGTTTAGCTCAAGGTCAAGGTCAAGCATGTGAGTCGTATGGGCTTTGCCCTTCTTGTTTCCCGTTAGTCTGCTCCGCATCCAGAAGAAGACATACCTTTACAGAGACCAAAAAGGCTTTTGAACTAGAACCAGAACCCCGAATTATCCTTTCCTTTCCCTTTTTATCCCTTCTTCGTTGTGTTTTCCTGTTACCGCTAGATACAACCGTCTTCCGATCGTCTGAGCGATCCGAAAATGTTTGTCTACGTTACTATAATACATGTCCTGACAACATACCTTTGCGATCTTGTTCGTCTGGTTTGTCTCGTACCTTTAGCAACAAACTGACACTCTCGATCGTCTTGAAGTCAAGGCGATCGAAAGTGTTTGTTTACGTTTCTCTAGGTAACCTCTAACAACGTACAAACAATTTATCTTACCTAACTAAATCTCACTACTGTTTCCTTTCACTCAATCATTATCTTATCAATAATGAATCAATTCTAAAATGCATACAGTAACAATTACATGCACATTGTATAAAACAACAATCATTCATCGTTCTTTCCCGATGAGATCCCGTGTAGCACGTCATCTAAAATGGCGGCGTCGAAGAGAAGATTATGTTCCATTGTGTTCGTATCGATCGCGTTCTCATGTTACAAACGCGATTCCGAATAAAAACCATATGAACTGGTCCACAAAAGTATCCTGCTACTGTGTGTTTTATGGTGAGTGTCTTTTAATACAGTTAATTCCATGACATTAGTCCACGAATCTCACACAGTCATTGTCGACCTTGAAATTAGAGTTCCTTCTCGTACGTCGATGAAGAACACTTTTAAATCCATGTTACACATTATTATGGAAACGTGTCTCCTGTCATAATACTGTGAAGGTTCAAGTTGAACAAGCAATCCAACTCGTATACCATAATCCAAGATGAAAGAATAAGTCTGTATCGCATATTTCTCATTACGAAAGTTAGATCTGCAAATGTTAGTGGTAAAGTCTCATCTGTTACAATATGCTCCCGGTCATTGCTACAACGTAAATCTGGAATAATTCAACACAGTTAGACGCAGTAATTATTTGTTTAGGAGGGCTCGAAACCTAGTTGACTACCGGACTGCAGAATGCTGCCGTACCACACAGCGGTTTTTGTGGCGTACCACTTCCCCCGGCGTCTGATTGGCCAGTCTTTGTACAGGGGTTGATACTCGTCCTTGGCCTTGAGGAATTTGATGTACTCCTCTGGGTGACTGTCGAGGCAGGCGCACTATGGCTCCGCCAGCTCCCGGACAGATTTGAAGTCCGCTGTGTTCACGAAGATCCCTTTTGGTGTGTGATTCTAATATTCGTTACTGCCTCGCGCCACCACCACCGTGTTGGTCTCGGGATAGCGGAAGAACTTCTCCGTGATGTAGTCCTTGCAGAAGGCGTTCTTAAAGGCCAGGGGGAGCGGGTTCTTCCATGATTTGTCCCGCCCATAACAGAGGGGCGCTGTCTTTCTGATACTGTGTGTTGGTAGTCATCCGACACGTCATTTCCGGGCATACGCGCAGGCGCACTGGCTCCAAAAGTGGCGGCATGTAGCAAGCTTTGACCAACAGGCACGGTTGGCCTAGTGATCGGGAGGTGGTGGGTTCGAACCCCGGCCGGGTCATACCTAAGACTTTAAAATTGGCAATCTAGTGGCTGCTCCGCCTGGCGTCTGGCATTATGGGGTTAGTGCTAGGACTGGTTGGTCCGGTGTCAGAATAATGTGACTGGGTGAGACATGAAGCCTGTGCTGCGACTTCTGTCTTGTGTGTGGCGCACGTTATATGTCAAAGCAGCACCGCCCTGATATGGCCCTTCGTGGTCGGCTGGGCGTTAAGCAAACAAACCAACAAGCAAACCTTCGTGGTCGGCTGGGCGTTAAGCAAACAAACAAACAAACCACCCATGTCATCAGTTTGGGGAACTGACCATTGACATCGGGTCGCTCGAGGAAGGCGGACTTGTCGAAGTCCCACGTGATCGTGTAGTTGGGTTAGATGCTTTGGGGATAGAACCCTAAAATATGTTATTGGAGCTGAAACCCAGGTGATTTATCTCTCGATAAGACAGACAAACAAACACACATGTAGACAGACAAATAAACAACAATTTCTCAAAAACATTGCAGCTTCATAATATTGTCTCTGGGAGCCAACTTTTTAGTTGAACTTTGTGCTCTTTTGTTGAAAACAAGATTCCAAAACAGACAGACGGACAGACAGAAAGATAGACAGACACACAGACATGCAGAGCACAAAAACACAAATTGTGACCCTCCACCACGGAATGAGTCGCATGTCACCTTTGCATGATTTTCATATTTGTACATTTTCCTCAAGAGTTTGTTATGCTCTATGCAGTGGTAAAAACCATTTTAGAAAAGAGCGACAAAAGTGTGTTTGAGCTATAAGCCTGTGACTAAGGTGACCCTCACACTGTTACCAGACACTCCCCGGACTTATATTACGCCTAGCGCAGAACCGCGCGAGGTGACATGCGACTCATTTCGTGGTGGAGGGTCACAATTGTTATCACACGTTTTGGGAGACTAAACCAAGGCGTATTAATACAGATATTTCTTTGCCAAACAAGACAAGCAAATGCTTACACACGACTCGCTTTCTGCATCGTAGCTATTGTAGCCTACTTTTTGAGGTGGAAGATCGCGCAGCAGACGAAGGAAGATTGCGTCCACCGAAGGATGAGTTAAAAGCTGAAGGCTGGGACGTAGAAGGGCCTGAAAGTGGTAGAGCTGACGGGAAGTGTTCAAATCAGCTGATGTGGTGCTGCCCATTTCCTTTTGTTGTTTTCTTGAGTCAGGGAACTGAATGGTGGGTAGTTGCTCTTATAAACGTAATGATATCGATTGCGGAAAAGTTAGCGTCAGCTAAGATGGTGACTCCTGTAGCCCGCACAGAATGGTTCGTGTAAGCCTGACTCAGTTTTGCAAGCCGTGCTGAGTTTCGGAACGAAGGCTCTCAGTGTGTTGTATCCAATGGGTTTGTGTACCAGGTAATGTTTTCATCAGTGATTGACTCCAGTGGATATGTTCAGAGCCTGTCACACTCACGATGAGTGTACTTTTCAAAACTCGCGACAGGACACTTGTCTCTGGCCGGTCTCGAATAGCACTAACTGCTGAAGAGATGATAAACAATACTAACCATTATTCCCGTCTCTGGCATAGTTGCGGTACGTTGTTGTTTTTTGTTTAATCTATTTTTCAGTATTTTTTGTGTCAGTTCGTCTGGATCTTTTATTGCGTACCTTTATTCCAGTTGTTTTGTTGATTGTGACCGAAACGTATTTAGACGCATCACTGTGACCAATATATGAAGAGAGAGAGAGGAAGGCCATTTATGGAAACAACTTCACAAGACGTCGTTTGCGTGTTCCAGACTCCATATGTGGCCATTTCTGCGAAAAGGGATCGACATTCTTGATCTAAGCCCCTGATTGGAGAAACGCGGGGTCAAAGTTAGAGCAAAATGTAAACAAACTTTGCTGTGCTGACTGACGCCCACTTCAAGTTGAATTTCTAAAAAGTTCAATGAATGATCAGCGATAGCACAATGACGTAAGGCAAGGCTCGAACCAGACGTGACAACAGCCTGTGCACTAACCGGTGAATCTACACTTCCGACCGGAACCGGAAGCGCAGCTGTCGCGGACGACTGCTGACGTATGGCAAGGCTCGAACCGGACGTCACAGTAGCCTGTGCACTAGCCGGTGACCTTTTACTTCCGGCCGAAGCCGGAAGCTGCTGTCGCGGACGACTGCTGACGTATGGCAAGGCTCGAACCGGACGTGACAGTAGCCTGTGCACTAGCCGGTGAACCTCTACTTCCGGCCGAAGCCAGAAGCAGCTGTCGCGGACGACTGCTGATGTAAGAGCCAGACGGCAAATCGTCCGGAGCAGAAATCGGCCAGAAAACTAAGTGTTATTCTTGGGTCCGAAACTACAATGACAGGGTTCTTACAAGAAGACAAGGATGCAGAGGATTTGGGCTTAGCAGGGCCCTTGCCCTTACCCTCGGCCTTAGCGCCCCTCTTTTCTCATTGTCAGCCATGTTAACGCCGAGAGAAAATAAACAAACAACTGAAACTAACCAAGTCCGAACGGACGCAAAAATTTCAGAAGCAAGCAAGCAAAGAAGCTAACACAAGCGTAGTAGCTACCAAAGGCAGCTAAACAACAAGCTACAAAAGAGTTAAGAGTCCGAGCACGGACGAAAACATCAACATAGCAAACAACAACGTGCTAGCAAAAATGGCGACCAAGAGGGAAGCCACAACTCCTGAAATTAACCAAGTCCGAACGGACGCAAAAATTTCAGAAGCAAGCAAGCAAACAAGCTAACACACACGTAGTAACTACCAAAGGCAGCTACACAACAAGCTACAAAAGAGTTAAGCTCCGAGCACGGCCAAAAACATCAACATAGCAAACAACAACGTGCTAGCAAAAATGGCGACCAAGAAGGAAGCCAAAACAACCACTGAAAACTTCAAAGTCCAACGGACGTAAGAAATTCTCAGCAGAAAACAACAACAAAGTCAAAGGACTAAAGGAATGATCTCACCAGCTGGAAACAGCCAGAAAGCAGACGGGAGCCGAGGCCGGTGGGTGTCAGCAGACAACCAACAGCAAGAGCATAGCAAAACACGACCTGTCCTCTCAAGTGATAGAAGTCGATTGAGGTTTATCACGTGGTAGACACCAATGGTGACGTAGCTCACCCTAATGGGAGGCAACCTCGTGTGGCAAGTACCATGGTGCTGTCACTTTTTTAGTTGGGGTTGCTTCCCTTATACCTAGACGGGTAGCTTTTATCAGACCTAAGCATCTCGAAGTGTGTCAATGCATAATATGTGATTCGGGAAAGTATATTAATCAAATGAAAATTTAATTAAAAATGTTCGATTTAAAGAAATGCAAAATAGTCTTGGGATCAACATTACAAACTTCTAAAAATGTTTATATTCATTCCTCCTCAGGAAAAACACATCAAACCGATGACGAGTTGACTGCAATCATGCCGAAAATGGCGACAGAGTGTTTTGTTGTGCTTCGAGATGCATTTTTTCGTCGCTAGTTTTGGTCAAGTAAAACAACTTACCTATTTTTTAAATGGATAACAGTAATATGAGCTTTTATCTGGAAGCACATTCAGGAAAGTGATGTAGCCAAATCATCGCACAGACACATTTCACAAGACGGATCTATAAGCATAGTTAAGGTAGATCTGATTTTCACGCGACGGTAGACTAGCACTGACATTTAGATCAGTGGTTACTGACTGGCGTATTCTTTGCAGCTGTGAATTGGGATAGTGGAAGGGCAAGTCAATCTTCTCAGTCGAGCACAGAATGTTCTGCTAACAGAAGCCACTTTGGGATAAGACAACGATTTTGTTGACGAGGTCAATGCTGTTGATTCAGAATAATTATGTTGCAGTTCGCCCGGACATTTGTGACTCCGAAGTCGAAGCAGATACTTTGATCACGATGGTGTTGTAAACGTCCATGATGACAACGCACACTACAAATCGGTTAAAAACTTCTCCCAGAGCATATTGCGAAGCAAGGTCTTCCTCTTCCTGATCGTTTGAACGCCCGGACATCGTACATGAGAACATGTTGCTCTTACCGTTTGCTGTCTCCACTTAGATCTATGACAGGCTACAAAGCTGATCAACAACTGCAGCAACGGTCAGAGATTCAAAAAGGGGGGGGGGGGGGGGGTTCTGTTTTGAGGCACTTGTCAATGAGCCTCAACTTAAAGCCTCTATTGAAAGGGGGGCACGGATATTCAACGCTGATCAACAACTGCAGCAACGGTCAGAGCCGTCGCGATATAACCTTGAATGGTTGAAAACGACGTTAAACACCAAATAAAGAAAGAAAGAAAGAACGGTCAGAGATTCAAAGCAGGGGGGGGGGGGGGGATATGCATTTCAACCAAGTCACAGTTTTCTCTTCATCCTATTTCGGAGGTAGTCCTTCACATTTGACCATGTTCTGTGCTTTAGCACAGCGCTTTCTGTTTTGAGGCACTTGACACCTTTCCAGATCACTCCGGTTATGCGACACTACCGCGAGCGTCACTACCGCGTGTCACACTACCGCGAGTACGACACTACCGCGTGTAACACTACCGCGTGTCACACTACCGCGAGTACGACACTACCGCGAGTATAACACTGCCGCGTGTCACACTACCGCGCGTACCACAACCGCGAGTACCATAACCGTAGAGAGAACGCATGCAAACTTACTTCTTGTGAGTTTGTGTTCTAACTTTGATTGGAAGCAACCCATTCTATATGTATTCTGATAGTGTGTTCTGATCGTTTTGAGTTCTTGGTTAGCATGACAAACATTGAATTAGTGTTCAGAGAACAGACCAGGCCTTTTTGTTTTATATTTCAAGGAAACATTTCAACCTTTGCCTTCAGCCATGGAAGTCATAAAATGACACGCGGTAATGTTATACTCGCGGTAGTGTGACACGCGGTAGTGTTATACTCGCGGTAGTGTCGTACTCGCGGTATAGTGTCGTACTCGCGGTAAGTTCTGTTTCCGTACCCGCGACAGCGGCAGCGACAAAAGAAAACGCGCGCAAACGCGTGACGTGTTTCCGTACTTGCGTTTTAAACATGCGGTAAAATCTGTAAACTCCCGCGTTGCCGCGCGACAACGCGAAAAAATCGCTCCAGGACCCTTTCAAAAAAATCGCGTCGCTTGCCGCTTGTCGCGCCGCTAACGCGTCGCGCGTGTGGAAACACTCCTGGTCATTTTCTATGTGCTTGATTTTCGTCGCGCCGCTGGAAAAACGCTGTCGCGGGTACGGAAACACAACTCTCTCTCTCTCTCTCTCTCTCTCTCTCTCTCTCTCTCTCTCTCTCTCTCTCTCTCTCTCTCTCTCTCTCTCTCTCTCTCTCACACACACACACACACACACATACTGATGTCATCTGACTTACTTGGTATCACAAAAGGTGCTGCCTTGCCGGTTTTTGCTGAAAAATAACTCCGAGACAATTAGATTCAATGAATACAATGATACAAGTAACCGGCAAGTCATAAATCCAAGAAGGTGTGGGGACCGACACAAAATAGGCTGGTTGTGGGGTCCGTCACAGAGAAATTAGGTCGAAAGTGGGGTCCGACACAGAAAGTGGGGACCGACACAATGAATTATGGGAACCGTCACGCCTACGTCACAAAAGTGTGGGGGGACCGAACACAGCCAATTTCACTGACTACTTTTGTTGTTTTTATTATTACGGCTGTTTGGATGGCCCTACAATCTTGAAACTTGGGCTGTCTGCTACAGACATGTTGAACTTTTTGCTGGACCACGGACAGTTCCAAGCAGGCATTTTTTGGTAGGATATTTCTTGCCGATGCTACGAATTATGCAGTTTTGCAGTAAAGTGGAAGGCATTCTACCTAATAACGGCTAAAATATCAAAAACCTTCAATCCAACAGCACCTAGGCATGTAGTGTAAACACTCACAGATCTAACAAGACCATTCTCAGAGAGCAACATTGCGTAATACTACCATAAATGGATGTTTTGTCCGCGAAATTTGGCGTGTGGGAACCGAGTGGGAACCGAACACAAAGGGTCAGGGCACCGAACACAAAGCGTAGGGGAACCGTCACAGTGTCACCGGTGTGAACAAAGACTGATGAAAGTTAAACGTATCAATTTAATGATGCCAAAACAGATGGATATAATGTGACTTAGTACTATTCTTTGCTTATCTTTCTCAGCCAAGTAGGCATGGGTCCGTACAAAAGTGTCTGTGCACTGCGCGAGCTTGGATGGTTTCAGCGTTCAAGTAAGGTGGAGCTAGTATCTCACAGTCTGAGGTAGGTACTGCTCGGCGATGAATGCGCGTTTAAGTCTTTCCCTCCTCGAAGTCCGCAGGGATCTCCCTCTCACACGATGTAAGTGCGCTGTGACTTCTGAACTGCTTGGCTCCGGGGTGGAGGTGATCGGCACTCTGGAATGATTCGTGCATCCATGCGTTCTGGCGTCGGCGAGGAAGAGATGCTGAACTGTCACGATGAAGGACTCCAGTTAGTTTCCGGAGTATGTTTAGGTGATGAAGGAAGGAGGGGTTGGAGTTAGGGAGGAGCCTCGAGGATGGGCTTGACTCCGGAAGAAAGGTTGAACTTGTTCTTTAACGTCGAACGTCAGTTGAACGTTAGTTGAACTGGTTATTGAACCTGGACCAAAGAGAAACATATGTTAATATCAGCGGTCCTAACTTTCCCAAACAATAAACATACACACACAATTTCACACATTCATCAGCCTTCAGTTGACCAACGGATGAAGATGGCTGCCCAGATTTACACCGGTCAAACCCTGCATTGAAATTACAAATTCTATTAGAATGTGACGACGGATTCGTGCCGCTCGAAGACCTCCGGGTACATCGTTGTGTGATGCATCTGTTGCTATAGATGCTAACAGGTAAACTTACCTCAAACAGGTTCGTGAGTTCACGGCCCCCCACAAGAAAAGAGCCTGCCCTTTTGTTCTCAAATGTTCCAAAAGACAGTTGGTACTTCTTCTTTCTTTGGATGAGCACTGACTTGTGAAGGTCCACTCACAATCTAGTTCCATTCATTCAGTCAAAACAAAACACCACAGTACAATTTACTATTCTTTTATTTGACCAAAGTCACAAGAAATCTTCTTGTGTTTTAACCAACACACATACACAAGCATCGCTTTTCTTTGGCGATATTACAATATTCACAATACTTGTATCGATGCGAGCAAAATCAAAAGGTGGAAAGTGTTACGCCTTCTTGTCATGACGTCATATTTTATGACGAGACGGCAGCTGTAGTCTCGGTCCTCCAGCTGATCCAGTCTCGGCAAAGTAGTCTCGTGTACTGTGCTGTATAATGTCCAAAAGCGTCACATAATTCAACATCGAATTACAAACAATGCAAACAGATGAATATGTTTTACGTATTACATATACTTTCAACACTGCGTGAAAGTATTTTGAATTTAAAGAGACATAACAGGCCAAGCTTGGTCTAACGGCTGTCTCGTAGTGTTTGTAAACAAAATACAATTTTGCCAGACCACAATGAAACCATAAGGAAATACAGGTTTATGATTATTACATTGTAAAGAAATGGCATTTATTTTCAAAATGCTTTAATACACAACACAAATAGGTGTCCAAACATTTTTGAAGGCTCTGATGGAGATTGAGTTTCCAAACATATTACAGGGTCCGGCCGAGATCGACAACGGTAGGGTGAGGCCGGTGGGGTATTTTCTTGTATAGAATATAGTCAATGTTTGTAAAGATTTTAGTCAAGCAGTATGCAAGAAATGTTAAGTCCTTTGTACTGGAAACTTGCATTCTCCCAGTAAGGTAATATATTGTACTACGTTGCAAGCCCCTGGAGCAAATTTTTGATTAGTGCTTTTGTGAACAAGAAACAATTGACAAGTGGCTCTATCCCATCTCCCTCCTTTCCCCGTCGCGATATAACCTTCGTGGTTGAAAACGACGTTAAACACCAAATAAAGAAAGAAAGAAAGGGTATTTTCAAACATTTGACACGGTACGGGGGGAGGGGGTTCCATACATGTCTTAGGGTCAGATTCGAGGTCGACAATTAAAAACAACCTTTTACGCAAAGAAACGAAACTTGAAATTTGTAATAAGAGAAGGGAAGACGACCGAATTCCACGACTCAGAATCAATGCTGTTTGGCACCACTGCTTACACTCCTTTACAGCAGTCATTGTCACTCTGCTCGTCTGAGCTTGGAAGATATTCGTCTCCTGAGTCATCAGAAAGTGAGTTGCGTTTTGCATCTTCGAAGTCTTCAACAATCATTCTTGCAGCTTCCCCACTTCTACGCCTGTTGAACATGATCATGTTTGAGATAGAGATCTTTGCAAGAGCATGCCAGACAGCGGTTGTTGGGCTGGATATGATATGAGTGTACTAGATTCTTTTCTCTTTTTCTTAATTGGCTTCAATTCAAAGGTCAATAGCTGTGATGAGCCGACACCATACAGTACACCCCATGGCCCACCGTACATTGACAATTGGCAATACCCGGGTCAACAACGGGACGCGAGCACATCTGCGGCCCCAGGTATGCAATCATAAGAATGTAGGGAGAGTTTAAACGTGAAAAGAATAAAGGTGAAAGGACCGTAGGGCAGAAATAAGTATGAAAGACAAAAGAAAGTGATGTTTTAGTCGACTTCTATGACAAGCACAACCACTGAGGGCCAACTTTCTTACTCCGGATCGAGCCTGAACCGGGGTCCCTGACACCCCCCCCCCCCCCCCCCGGAACCCCCCAGTACACCCCACTGTACATTGACAATTGGCATCAAATCATGGGTCATTAGCGGTGTTGAGTCAACCCCATAACCCCCCCCCCCCCCCTCCCAGTACACCTCACTGTACATTGACAATTGGCATCAAATCATGGGTCAATAGCTGTGATGTGCCAATACCATACTACATCCCGGCCCTCACCAACTGGGAAAAACCAGTTGAAGGACCGAAACCCATGTTCAAAGCATGGGTCAATAGCTGTAAAGTGCCAATACCATACTACATCCCTTTCTTTACTTTTTTCTTTCTTTATTTGGTGTTTAACGTCGTTTTATATCGCGACGGGGAAAGGGGGGAGATGGGATAGAGCCACTTGTAAATTGTTTCTTGTTCACAAAAGCACTAATCAAAAAATTGCTCCAGGGGCTTGCAATATATGACCTTACTGGGAGAATGCACGTTTCCAGTACAAAGCACTTACCATTTCTTACATACAGCTTGACTAAAATCTTTACAAACATTGACTATATTCTATACAAGAAACACTTAACAATGGTAAAAGGAGAAAGGAGAATCCGTTAGTCGCCTCTTACGACATGCTGGAGAGCATCGGGTAAATTCTTCCCCCTAACCCGCGGGGGGAATACTACATCCCGGCCCTCACCAACTGGGCAAAACCAGTTGAAGGACCGACACCCGGGTTCAAATCATGGGTCAATAGCGGTGATGTGCAAACACCATAACCCCATGTACAAACCTCTTCTCATTTTTTCAATTTCGTTCCTGACTGTGCATTTAATTTTTGTCCAAGATTTACCTTGCAGCAAAGGCTCTCTTTCCAGCATGCTTACACAGTCTTCCTTCTTTGCATTGAAGAAATGTTTTCTCACAGCATGCATTTGCTCACTTGTCGGAAAGTCTCTCGTCTTTGAAGGCTTGTTAATAGGTTTTCCGCGTACATTTCCATCACTCGGGATGAGCTGCCCCTGTTAGGTCCATTTTACTCACTCTGGTGGCAGGGTGGGGAACAGCGGTTCTGCAGACTTCTCACCTCTCTTCCCTTTTTTTCAATTTCGTTCCTGACTGTGCTTTTAATTTTTGTCCAAGATTTACCTTGCAGAAAAGGCTCTCTTTCCAGCACCCTTTCACATTCTTCCTTCTTTGCATTGAAGAAATTTTCACTGTTCCTCTTGAAATGTTTTCTCACAGCATGCATTTGCTCACTTGTCGGAAAGTCTCTTGTCTTTGAAGGCTTGTTAATAGGCTTTCCGCGTACATATCCATCCGTCGCGATATAACCTTGAATGGTTGAAAACGACGTTAAACACCAAATAAAGAAAGAAAGTACATTTCCATCACTCGGGATGAGCTGCCCCTGTTAGGTCCATTTTACTCACTCTGGTGGCAGGGTGGGGAACAGCGGTTCTGCAGACTTTTCACCTCTCTTCTCTTTTTTTCAATTTCGTTCCTGACTGCTTTTTATTTTTGTCCAAGATTTACCTTGCAGCAAAGGCTCTCTTTCCAGCACCCTTTCACATTCTTCCTTCTTTGCATTGAAGAAATTTTCAATGTTCCTCTTGAAATGTTTTCTCACAGCATGCATTTGCTCACTTGTCGGAAAGTCTCTTGTCTTCGAAGGCTTGTTAATAGGTTTTCCGCGTACATATCCATCCGTCGCGATATAACCTTGAATGGTTGAAAACGACGTTAAACACCAAATAAAGAAAGAAAGTACATTTCCATCACTCGGGATGAGCTGCCCCTGTTAGGTCCATTTTACTCACTCTGGTGGCAGGGTGGGGAACAGCGGTTCTGCAGACTTTTCACCTCTCTTCTCTTTTTTTCAATTTCGTTCCTGACTGTGCTTTTAATTTTTGTCCAAGATTTACCTTGCAGCAAAGGCTCTCTTTCCAGCACCCTTTCACATTCTTCCTTCTTTGCATTGAAGACATTTTCAATGTTCCTCTTTGTTGCGGATCCCTGTGCTGTTACGTACTCGGAGGGTACGAGGACCTCACTCTCTACGTAGTGAACCAGATCAAGGATAAATTTTGTTTGTAAAAAAAATTCTATAACACCACTATTACAGATTCGTAGACAAAACACACAAGATGCATTTTGAAAGTTTATACATTCAAATTTTTATTCATTTGTTTGCTTCCGAGGTCGACGGATTGTTATTCACTCTTTTAATCGTTCTTTTGTGTTCTAGATCTACAGGTTACTCATCTTGAAACACGAAGCGACGATATAGATGATCGAAGAGTTATGCGATCCAGGCTGGTTTATTGTTGAACAGCTTATTCAATGTTCGTCTCTGTTGATCTTGAAACATCAGACGAAACTTGAAAGTTGAACGTAGAAAGCTTGCATCCGGAATCTTGAATCCGAATCCGAACTTGAACTTGAAACTCGAAACCAACCCGACTGCTGACTATGTGAGGGGTGTGTCCTTTGACACAGTGGAGGCTGCGTGTCCCTTGAAGTGTTTTGGTGGTTTCTGTTCTTGGTCTGCCTCTTGGGATGGACCCTCTTCCAAAGAATTTGAAGGACCGCTTGCTGTGACAGTGAAGATTGGTCTGGAGTGGTCGTTGAAGCTTTTCAGTTTTGCCTTCCAAAGTCATACAGCTCTTCAGCAGTTGCATCGCTGACTTGTCGACGCTTCACTGCAAGGCTTGAAATGCGTTTGATCACTCCAATTTCTGCGTCACAGGAACCCTTACCCTATGGCGGCTTCCAAAAAAATGCTTTTCTTGTGGAATGCCAACATCTTCCTCTGAGTACGAAGTGTCCACAAAACTTGTTTTGCACTTGTATTGAGAAGAGCAACCGCCGCTAAAATAGGGAAAGGTCTAACCACATTTGCTTCTGTAAAGGTCTAACCACATTTGCTTCTGTAAAAAATTCGTTTTAAGTGACCGACCTAAGAATTCATCAGCTTTGGAGAATGACTCAGATGGGTTTTGCACATTATGCATCGTTTGGCCGTACAATGGTAACACCCCGGTGTTCTTGAGCCTGGGAGCAGGGGCAGTGATGAAGGCATGAGGATGTTCTTCAGTGACCTGGTGTTGCGTTACCCGACCATTGTAGGCTCTGGTGCAGCTCGCTTCATCCTGTCGCTCATGTTTGTCATCTCTTGGTGGAGTTCTCTCATCCATGTCCGAAGAGGAGGATTGTCAGGATGGTGGGTGACTACAAATGGAATTCTGCTACTTTTCTTCTGTTCTTTATACTGAAAACACTGGCTCCTGGTGGTGTTGGTAGCTTTAGTCCTGGCATTATTGATGATGCGTTGGTTGTGTCCTCTTCTCTTCAGTTACTTGCTGAGTTCATCACACTGGGTTTCAAATGACGTTGAGGTTGAACAAATGCGTCTTAGTCTAAGGAAAAGGCTGTAGGGGGTGTTCTTGATGTTATGGCGGGGGTGTCTGAGAGTCTGTTGGTTTAGAGTATAGGTCAGTATTCATGTAGCGGTCTTGAACTGTCGTGAGAATGTCCAGGAACGAAACGGCTTGACGCGATGACACCGAGGTGAATTTGGTGGTTGGGTGATAGCTGTTGATGAACGCGATGATACTGAGGTAAATTTGATGGTTGGGTGATAGCTGATGATGAACGTGATGACACTGAGGTGAATTTGCTGGTTGGGTGATAGCTGATGATGAACGTGATGACACTGAGGTGAATTTGCTGGTTGGGTGATAGCTGATGATGAACGGGATGACACTGAGGTGAATTTGATGGTTGGGTGATAGCTGATGATGAACGTGATGACACTGAGGTGAATTTGCTGGTTGGGTGATAGCTGTTGATGAACGTGATGACACTGAGGTGAATTTGCTGGTTGGGTGATAGCTGATGATGAACGTGATGACACTGAGGTGAATTTGCTGGTTGGGTGATAGCTGATGATGAACGTGATGACACTGAGGTGAATTTGCTGGTTGGGTGATAGCTGTTGATGAACGTGATGACACTGAGGTGAATTTGCTGGTTGGGTGATAGCTGATGATGAACGTGATGACACTGAGGTGAATTTGCTGGTTGGGTGATAGCTGATGATGAACGTGATGACACTGAGGTGAATTTGATGGTTGGGTGATAGCTGTTGATGAACGTGATGACACTGAGGTGAATTTGATGGTTGGATGATAGCTGTTGATGAACGTGATGACACTGAGGTGAATTTGCTGGTTGGGTGATAGCTGATGATGAACGTGATGACACTGAGGTGAATTTGATGGTTGGGTGATAGCTGATGATGAACGTGATGACACTGAGGTGAATTTGATGGTTGGGTGATAGCTGATGATGAACGTGATGACACTGAGGTGAATTTGATGGTTGGATGATAGCTGTTGATGAACGTGATGACACTGAGGTGAATTTGCTGGTTGGGTGATAGCTGATGATGAACGTGATGACACTAAGGTGAATTTGATGGTTGGGTGATAGCTGTTGATGAACGTGATGACACTGAGGTGAATTTGGTGGTTGGGTGATAGCTGATGATGAACGTGATGACACTGAGGTGAATTTGCTGGTTGGGTGATAGCTGTTGATGAACGTGATGTTACTGTGGTGAATTTGGTGGTTGGGTGATAGCTGTTGATGAACGTGATGACACTGAGGTGAATTTGATGGTTGGGTGATAGCTGTTGATGAACGTGATGTTACTGTGGTGAATTTGGTGGTTGGGTGATAGCTGTTGATGAACGCGATGACACTGAGGTGAATTTGGTGGTTGGGTGATAGCTGTTGATGAACGTGATGTTACCGTGGTGAATTTGCTGGTTGGGTGATAGCTGATGATGAACGTGATGACACTGAGGTGAATTTGCTGCTTGGGTGATAGCTGTTGATGAACGTGATGACACTGAGGTGAATTTGATGGTTGGGTGATAGCTGATGATGAACGTGATGTTACCGTGGTGAATTTGGTGGTTGGGTGATAGCTGTTGATGAACGTGATGTTACCGTGGTGAATTTGCTGGTTGGGTGATAGCTGATGATGAACGTGATGACACTGAGGTGAATTTGCTGCTTGGGTGATAGCTGTTGATGAACGTGATGACACTGAGGTGAATTTGCTGGTTGGGTGATAGCTGGTGATGAACGTGATGACACTGAGGTGAATTTGATGGTTGGGTGATAGCTGATGATGAACGTGATGACACTGAGGTGAATTTGATGGTTGGGTGATAGCTGATGATGAACGTGATGACACTGAGGTGACTTTGCTGGTTGGGTGATAGCTGTTGATGAACGTGATGACACTGAGGTGAATTTGATGGTTGGATGATAGCTGATGATGAACGTGATGACACTGAGGTGAATTTGCTGGTTGGGTGATAGCTGATGATGAACGTGATGACACTGAGGTGACTTTGCTGGTTGGGTGATAGCTGATGATGAACGTGATGACACTGAGGTGAATTTGCTGGTTGGGTGATAGCTGTTGATGAACGTGATGACACTGAGGTGAATTTGCTGGTTGGGTGATAGCTGATGATGAACGTGATGACACTGAGGTGAATTTGCTGGTTGGGTGATAGCTGTTGATGAACGTGATGAATGTGTCCCGGTCTTCATCAGAACCCGTCCATAGTAGTAGGATGTCTTCCATGAACCGTTTCCAACAGTCCTCGTTGACAGGTACCGGACTGTTTTACAGAAGCTGTTTCTGCAATTGGCTCACAAACAAACACGCCCCTGATGGTGCAAGAGGTGTTCCCATTGCCGTGCCAGATACTTGTTTGTAAGTCTGGTTGTCAAATGTGAAGACGTTGTTCTTTAGAACATGATCTGCCACCTTTACCACAACATCGGCTGGTGGAACATCTTCAGTTGGGTAAGTAGTAACGTAACGTAGTGGTGGATGGCAGATGTCATCTCGTTCTGAGGGATGTTTGTGTACAATGCTTTCACATCGATGGAAATGGGTTTTGTCGTTGGTAAAAATGGGCCAAACTTTGTGTTCCAGTCATCAATGGTCCGAAGAAGATGTGTTGAGTCTTTCACATAGTAGCTCGGCAAGCAACGGACGTGCTCCTGGCGCCAGCTGTCCACCAACTTGGAGAGGTTCTCAGTCGGGCCCGTTGATGCCTGAAACGATGGGCCGTCCCGGTGGCGAATTTTTTTTCCACACGTCAGGTACGGGCTTTCAATCCCGAAGGCTATTTCCGAGTAGCTACGAACGTAAACGAAAGTTCCGATGTGTACGGATGCTTATCGATTAGAGTTGTCGTTCGTGTCTCGCTAACCCAGAACACGGTAGCGCTGGAATGAGTGCAATCCGAGCTAGAGAATAGTTATGATGTGTCCCTGTATTTATTACTAGAATGAATACCCGCTTCGCCGGGTAGCCGGCTTCGCCGGGAAGAAGTACTTAGAGCCGTACGCCGGGTCCGAACAATGGACCCGCCAAGCTTAGGTCCCTCCCAGATTCGTGGAATGGGAACAGCACGAAAATGATTCAGTGGCCATAATGCCATTCCTGACCATATCGAGTCCCATCCTTGTCGACGAATGTAACCGTGTTAATCACCTTTGGAGGCGAACTCCACTCAAACAGGACTGAGCAAGTTAGAGCTTATCTCTAAGCCCTTTTGAACTGTTATGGCTTCTCAAAGGAAGGCCAGTACACAAAATTACACAAAAGCCGCCAGACCACATCACAAACAGAACTGAACAATGCACAGGTGTTCCTCACATAGACACACACACACACACACACACACACACACACAAACACAGAGAAGCCGTATCTATAGAGAGATAGATGACAGTGTATTTTTCGCGTGGCTATAAATTGATTCGACCTTTGCACTTTTACAGTGAGGATAATTTACGGGTCCAATTTACGTTCTGGACACTGCGGTGACCTTCTAAAAATAGTAACAGAACGGGGAATATCCGAAGATGCCCCCTTCATACAAAAGTGCACCATACGAAGGAAGGGAGGTAAACGCTGAAAACATGGAGAAGATGAGAAGATAAGGAAGAGTTACTTATAATGGTGAAATGAACACAAAAACCAAATTCGGTTCAGCGCTGCGCGCTGAGAGCACGTGTTGAAATATCTCATCGATGATATTGTGTCCGGGGTGTAGCTGAATACGGTGTCCAAATTTGAAAAAGATCCACCGAGAACTTTGGCTTTGGTGTGTCGGTATAAGGGCCCGGGTAGCTGAGGTGGAACCAAAATAGCTGAGGTGGAACCAAAATCGGTTCAGCGCTGCGCGCTGAGAGCACGTGTTGAAATATCTCATCGATGAGGTTGTGTCCGGGGTCTCTCTGAATAAGCCCACCAAATTTGAAGCAGATCCATCGAGAACTTTGGCCGTGCATGGCGAATACACAGATACACACACAGACACACACACACAAGTCGTATATATATATATAGATCACAATTGGAGTTCCCATTTAATTGCCAGAAACCCATTCACATATACTTCAATATGTTGTTACTGGACTCCGAGTGCCTTTTCAGTTTCTACAAAATAGCACTGATGATCTAACGTGATCATGTTCAGTAAGATCTAAGTTGTAACAGTGTAGTATGCATGCGGTTTGTGGCTTTTTGATTGGAGGGTGTATGTTAGTTTTACGACAAGAAAAAGAAGTTCTTACCTTCAAAACATCCAAAATATCCGTATTAGATGTTGTCGTTGAACATGTGTTGCACACTGTAGGTAGGTCCACTAATTAATGATTTCAGGTATGTACATTTATATGTATATATATCTATATATATTTGGCCGCGTGTAGTCGGCGTGCTTACTAAGAAGGTTGCAACATTTCAAGGATGTATGACAAATAGTTTTAGAGATATGGACGTTCAAAGTTTCAATTATTTTGCGTTATTTGCTGTTTTGCGGTGTTGGTCATTTTTGCATGGACGCATAGCTGGCTTTTAGTTGTAGAAATGCAAAGTTTTCTGGATAAACCGACATACACATTGTGTATATCTCGAATTGTTTCTAACCTGTATCTTTGTAATCTGGTGAAATAATGTGCCCCAAAAATGACAAAAATCGCAAACATCACAATGATCAAACGTGCATGTGTGTGTGTGTGTGTGGGCGCGCGTCTGTGTGGATGTGTGTGTGTGTGTGTGTGTGTGTTTGTGTGTCTTTGTGTTTTCTAAAGATCCTTATCAACCTCTCCTCTCTCTCTCTCTCTCTCTCTCTCTCTCTCTCTCTCTCTCTCTCTCTCTCTCTCTAAATGCGCACTTCTTTGTTTTAAATGACAGTTCTGAATTTATTGCTGTAACTTAATTATTTCTATGCAATATAATAGAATGATAAGGAGGGGAATATAGAAAAGCAACTCAAAGTGTTTTGACTATATAACAAATTATACAAGCGCGCACGCACACACACACACACACACACACACACACACACACACATACCTAAAGTGTGGATGGTTACCTAAGAGGCGGCACTGGGTGTAGTGCCTTTCTAGTGCACTTGCACTACAACAGCACTGGGTGCAGTACTCGCTCCGGCATCGAAGAATTTTGCACTAAAAAATGCACAAAATTTGACCTATTTCGTCGCCTATAGAGGACGGAAAGAATGTCATTTTGAACATTGTTATGACATTCTTTCCGTCAAAAAAGTCAATTTAACGGTGTTAAATGAAGCGACCATCCACACAATTAGGTTGCCATCCAGAGTTTAGGTTGCCATCCACGTGTGGATGGTTGCCTTATGGTGATTTAGGCAACCAAACCTGTGGAAACGGGGGTACACACACACACACACACACACACACACACACACACACACACGTGGCATACGGACTCTTTTATATTTAAACGTTGGCATCATGTATTTGGAATTTGACATGTTCTAAAAAATATCACCCATTTACATAACAAGCATAACAAAAACAGACAGTCAAGTACAAAATGTCACCACGAACATCCTTGTCTCATCTTTTCTTTTTGTGTCTTTTTTCTTCTGACTTTCACTTTTTTCAGACACGAGGATAGCCCCAAAATGTACTTGCCATACTTGAAATGTAAAATGTTCTCACCGTCAGGGCGTGTGTGTGTGTGTGTTCGCGCGCCTGTGTTGGTGCTTGTGTATGTGTGTGTGCTAAAGAACCATATCATACCCCCCCTTCTTTCTCTCTCTCTCTCTCTCTCTCTCTCTCTCTCTCTCTCTCTCTCTCTCTCTCTCTCTCTCTCTCTCTCTGAAAATGCACACTAAGTTGTTCTCAATGTTTTGTTGCAATAAAAGCTCTTCTATGCAGTATGATAATACTAAGAAGGGGATTGTAGAATTGCGAGCATGTCAGATTCCAAATAATAATCCAAACGTTTAAATATAACAGTGCCGCCCCTCTGTGTGTGTGTGTGTGTGTGTGTGTGTGTGTGTGTGTGTGTGTGAGAGAGAGAGAGAGAGATTTACAACCCAAATCAATCTCGATTTGTTCAAATTAAAAAGTAGAGTCAGGTATATACGAAGACGTGTTCCAAAAAAACATCAAACCCAAACACACGCTGTTTGGTTTATAACAAGTCATAGCTGCACCCACATTGAACCAAACGTGAGCCATCGAGGACCCACACAACTTCAAGGCCACTTCGAAAAAGACGTCACGATGTCACCGCAGATCTAGTTGGTTTTGTATTTGTGTCACAGCGAAGAAACGAAGCAATATTTGGCTTTTATTGCACACTGAAAAATCGTTCATGAAATGAATTTTTAGGAAATATATCTTTGAGGTTTTAAATCAATGGCATTGCTTGGGTGTACTGCTTCAAACCCCATTTTGGCGCTTTTTATGGCCAAAAATAAGGTGTCTTTTCCGACGGGTTTGTTAAAAAATCACTTCGGGGGCAGTTCTTAAACATTATGTACAGTGCCAAATTATACATAGTTGGAAAGAACAAGACCTGCTCTGTATACCTAGGGTCTACTGCATTTATTCAATACTCTCTAATCTACACTTCAATGAAAAAGGGCAAATTTTGAGTCTTTCTTGCATTTGTATCCTTTAAAACTGTTAGTATCCCCCAAACCAGCGTTCAGTCCATCTTCTTACCTTTCGTTCCATGTATTATGTTTGTCTGTACGTATAGATTAAAGGGTGCCCCCGAAGCGATTTGCAAACACAACATTTGCAGGCGTCATAAACGCCATTGAAAAGCTCAACCACGCGCGTTTTAGATCTATTTTCGTGGTTGACTTAAACCGTCAGATCTGCCCACAGGCGGAAGGTATCGTTCACTGGACCACCACTAGGTATGTCACTCAGCTTCGAGTCTTGCTCAACTTAATTCAGACAAAAATATGCAGAAAATAAATGCCAATTTCGAGGACCTTTGTATTTTTACAAATACCAGGAAAGATGACTGTTCTAACTATCTGTACCTTTTATGTTTAGCTGTCTTATTATGATAGTGGTGGTCCAGTGAACGATACCTTCCGCCTGTGATCTGCCCAAGGCCGCATCGCAGATTAAAACTCATACCACAGTCGGAAGGCTCAGAGATTGTTTTACAAGATACATATATTTCGTTGTTGTAGTCTGAGTAGATTTGAAGAAATGTCGAGTTGGAAATGCCGATTTGTTCGCTAAAAACGCGACTGTTTCCATGTCGCAAAGAAGGAGTGGACCTACATAATTATACACACAGCAAACATGTTGAAATCTCCGAAGCTGCTTGCACAAAGACGGATGACACAAGGAACTTCCGATTACCTTCGTCGCTACTCGGAACCTGCCTTCGGGATTGAAAGCCCCTAACTGACGTGTAAAAAAAATGTCGCGTGGCTTCTGCAGTGACTTGTGGATCTTGGGTAGTGTGTAATTTTACATTTTACAGCTCACTAATGTTGATCTTGGCCTATCTGTGAGTTTGTTCGCTAATGTGTCCATCTCCAAGTAGCCTAGTGCATCCAATAAAACAATTACAGTCATTAATCATTGATCGTTAAATGGCTAGCGACATCAAAGATTTGCCAAGCTAAGTTTATTATTTGTATCACAAGTGGTTATCTGATCAATGGGTCGAAGTTTTAGTGATTGTAAGCGTTTTGTGTTGCCGTAAATTAAACGTTCGAGTAATCTTCGATTATTTTTATTTTGTATTCTGACAGAGCGTATTAGTATCGTCCAAGGTATTTGCTCCCATGAATTCTGAAAGGCGCTACAAGGGTGTTGCTTGGAGCTGCTCGCTTCTGGTGTGGCTGCTGTCCTCCTAGAAACATTTCAAGGCGTCCTGCAACAATGAACAAACTGAGCATGCAATTGAATTGCCCGTAAGGTGGTGCACGTTCACGCACAAGACATACGTATACATGTGCACCCAGCAGTCTCGAGGTTGCGAGCACTCGCACACACGCACAAACACACACGCGCGCACTCGCACTGCATGTCCAAGATTTCACTTGCAAGCCACACTTATTATCATATACACGTATACAGTTTTTACACACTCACACATGGACACTAAATCAACCAAACCACTAAAGCACACAAAAAATGAACAAGAAACAAATCATGGTGTGTATGGACCAATTTAGACAAAAGTACATTTGAACAGAAGTTTGTGAGAAAGAAGGACGCTAAATCATTTTGCCTGGAAGCATTGCATTCAGGAGTCTGGTCGCCGTATCGCTTTACGTTTGCCCACCTACAGTTTCTCCCTACTGTCAACAACCGGTATTATAGTCACCTCGCCAGTTTTCAAACGAATTTTTCCTCAATTTATGTCTCAATGTTATAACTCTATTTTAAGATGTGCCATGAGCACTTCTAGGTGGATACAAAGAGTACCGAAATAGATGACGAGTACGACCCGAATTAGCTCTTAGACACTAGAGACAGCGAAAGATGAACGAATACACACACTAAAAGAGAAAGAAATCGAATAAAGAGAAAGATAGGAGTCTCCTACCAGGCAAAATACGCCAGCTGTCCTTGTACCACAAAGCCATGGTCTTGGCGTCGATCTCAAAGTTCACTTTGACGCCTTTCTCACTCACAGGAATAGTGATGCGGTTGAACCACGCCAACTGAAGTGTCGGCGCATTGATAGGTGGATCCTGCCAGCGGATGTAGATCTGAATCACCTGTAAAAATATTTAAACAAAAGTTTCTAAAAACGCAACGCTTTAGTATTTAAGTTCAAACTTGATTCTTCTTCTGCGTTCATGAGCTGAAACTCCCACGTACACTCGTGTATTTTGCACGAGTGGGTTTTTACGTGATGTCGTGCATGTCCGTTTTCACCCCGCCATTTAGGCAGCCGTACGCCGGTTTCGGGGAATGCATGCTTGGTATTTTTGTGTTTCTATAACCCATCGAACTCTGACATGATACAGGATCTTTTCCGTGCGCACTTGGTCTTGTGCTTGCGTGTACACACGATGATGATGATGATGATGATGATGTTGGAACTTTATTTTTCAAGGATAGAGGTTTAAGGCGACGCCTTTTCTTACAACCGGTCCTTACTTCTAATACAAATGTCTAATAAATGATAAACAAGTAAAGCAACATGACAAATAAACAAATTAAACGAACGACCCAGCAAACAATCGACAAGTAAGCAAACAAGCAAATAAACACAAACAACAAAATGACAAAGTAAGCAACATACAAATCAAAAGCGAAACATGCAACATGTTAATTGAGGTTACACGAAGGGGGATGAGGCACTAGCAGGTCTGCACATACATAAGTTGACCTGGGAGATCAGACAAATCTCAACCCTTAACCCATCAGGCGCGGCCGGGATTCGAACCCACGACCTCTGGCTTGGGAGGCCGACGTCTTATCCATTTAGCCAACTCGCCGGTCTAGACTTGTATTACAACAGCATCTAAACCATTTACAAAAAAACGAGTTCGGGGGTTGAGGTGTGAGATGAAACATATTATTATACAGATACCAGATTGCACCTGCATTTCTTAAAACAATGTATTACAATTCATTAAACAGATACCATATTGCGCCTGCTCTTACAACAAAAAGTGATGATATCCATGTTGTCTTCTGTGTCCATGCGTCTTTTTTGTGGGGAACAGGCTGGGTTGGGTTTTTTAGGGGGGGGGGGGGGGGGGTTATTACACGTTTGTCCCTTTAGCAACGAATTTTGCCTTCAAGAGGCTGTTTTTCGATGGAGTTAGCTCGCTTTGGGTCGCTGATCAATTTTAAGATCGATGTCTAAATGGATGGTTACTTTATACACACAAGTGTTTTACCACTCACAATCTTACCTCGTCAGCTTCCATTGTCCCTGTGTTTCGGACGAAAAAATACCCTGTGACTGGATCGCCCGCTTTTACTGCCGCATTGTCGATATCTAATTCGGTGTAGTCAAATTTCGTATACGACAGTCCGTAGCCAAATGGGTAGAGGGGGTCCCCCTCAAAGTAGCGGTACGTTCTGCCTTGCATCGAGTAGTTCACCATCGGAGGAAGCTGGAAGAAAACAGAAAACAAATTTGTTATAATTATGTTTCTGAAGATGAACGATATTACTTTTAAAACAAGTCGCGTAAGGCGAAATTACTACATTTAGCCAAGCTGTCGAACTCACGGAATGAAACTGAACGCACTGTATTTTTTCACCAAGACAGTACAGCTTCGTCAATCCCCGCGTGAAGGAAATCGCTCACCTCCCACGTGCAAAACGTAGTGATATTGACACGCCAGATTAGCGCGGAAGCGTATTGTGCTAAGCAGGAAAGCGCGCTTCTCTGTATTCTTGTTAACTTTCGGAGCTTGTTTTGAATACAACCTATCATATCTATATGTTTTTGGAATCAGGAAATGATAAAGAATCATTTTTGGATCGATTTTTAATCGTAAGACTAATTAATCTATTTTCGTTAATTGTGATCTCATTTTAAGAGTAAACATGACATATGTATATATTTGTAGATTCAGAATGTGATGAAGAATACGATGCAATCAATTTTAAATGTGTTAGCGAAAAAATCGATTTTAATGACAACTTTAATGAGCAAGCTCATTAATTAATTTTTAAGCCTCCAAGCTGAAATGCAATACCAAAGTCCGGGCTTCGTCGAAGATTACTTGACCAAAATCTCAACCAATTTGGTTGAAAAATGAGAGCGTGACAGTGCCGCCTCAACTTTCACGAAAAGCCGGATATGACGTCATCAAAGACATTTATAAAAAAAAATGAGAAAAAAAGTCTGGAGATACCATACTCAGGATCTCTCATGTCAAGTTTCATGAAGATCGGTCTAGTAGTTTTCTCTGAATCGCTCTACACACACACACACACACACAGACACACACAGACACACATACACCACGACCCTCGTCTCGATTCCCCCCTCTACGTTAAAACATTTAGTCAAAACTTGACTAAATGTAAAAAACAGCTGATAGTAGGCAACTTTGAAAGAAAACGTTTTGCTGCGACATGCACCCAAAGGGATTTAACACAGTACCCAATATTGACGGACTGTGTGATGATATCTTCTGCTATGGTCTGTTGAGACAGTGATATCAAACTCGAGACCGGAGGTCGAGATTTTGATATCACTGTCGAAACAGACCAATGGCAGAAGTTATCATCACACAGTCAGTCAGTGTTAGATATATTGCTAATTCTCTGGACATTTTGTATTTTCTGTAAAGAAATTACAAAAGTATATGTCTCAGTTTTGGCTGTTCCATATTCCTCCCTCTGATTATTATTTCTTTTTGTTCACTCTGTTCTTGTACTTTTCAGTATTTTAAAATGTCTTTCCTTTCAAAAAGTCTTTAGTCACTTGCTCAACTAAATTCTGGGATAATTACATTTTCATATATATTTGTTTGTTTTTAAATTTAGGTGTTTTTGTTTTTGAAGTGGGGAAGCAATAAAGAGGTCGTCCATATCAAAACTGATATCGACGGAAATGTCGTCGATATCACTTTTGCACTGGGCTCAGTTTTGCCCAATTGACCAATGGAATTCCACGTAACATATGAAATAGCAATATTGATTTATATCCCAGTCACGCGTGTTTTTTTCTTACCAAGTCAAGTCAAGTCAAGTTTTATTATTCCAATAAAACCCCGTGAGGGTACATGGAAAATTAAAAAAACACAATAAAAACACATTTCATTCAACACCAAATAAAAGGAACTAAAACAAAAAGAAATCAGACTGTGTACAGAAAAGGGAGTTGAGGGGTGAGGGAGAGTAAAAACAATACAAGAAACAATTCAACAATAATAATAATAAATAATAATAATAATAAATAATAATAATAATAATAATAATAATAATAAAACACTACAAGTGCAAAGTGATTACATACATTTCTTTACTATGGGAAATGGGGGGAGGGGGGGGGGTGGATGGTGAGTTAACATCAGGACAAAAATACTATTACAAACAACACAAAACAGATACCTGTGACGCAAACATGGGCCAAGTGTACGGCAGTCTCCCAGCAGGCACTGCGCCTTTGACGTCATTAAGCAGGACGTGACGTAATGCATCGCCCGCTGCCTGAGCAGGCAGAAAGCCCTGCATGATGGCGGACACGCGTGGATCCTGATCAGCAAACGAGATGTTGACAGGACCGGCGCTGAACACTAGAAGAATGATGGGAGTCTTTGTTGGATCTGAAAGCAAGTCCTTTTTCGGTTTATTAGTTCTTTTTCTTTTTCTTCTTTGTTCATGGGCTTAGAATCCCACGTTCACTCAAGTTTTTAGCACGAGTGGATTTTTACGTGTGTGGCCGTTTTTACCCCGCCATTCAGGCAGCATACGCCGATTTCGGGGGAGGCATGCTGGGTAATTTCGTGTTTCTATAACCAACCGAACTCTGACATGGATTACAGGATCTTTTCCGTGCGCACTTGGTCTTGTGCTTGCGTGTGCACACGAAGGGAGTTAAGTCACTAGCAGGTCTGCACATAAGCTGACCTGGGAGATCGGAAAAATCTCCACTCTTAACCCACCAGGCGGCAGCGACCGGGATTCGAACTCCCGACCTCCCAATTAGGAGGCCGACGTCTTTCCACCACGCCACTGCGCCCGTCGGTTTATTAGTTCGATTTTGTCATTGATTATTAACAGAAAAGCAGCTTAATTGTAAAATTATACAGAAGTTTTTTAAAGAACCGAACCGAAACGAACTCCTTCATTGCGTAATTCTGTGGGTTTTGCTTTCGTAATCCCACTGATAACTCCATTCCAAAACGTGGCTATTGAGTGAGGTCAGATTTTATTCGTGATTATAACGTGACTTTGTAAATGGTGAACAATCCCCCTTGTGGAGTTTCGTTGTCAGAACGCGCACACTTCTGAAACTAAACTGTATACAGTGCTACCTCTTAAGTAAATACTACAAAAGAGGGAGAGTCAGACATACAGTGTATATCACCATAGCACCACAGCTCACACATCACACATATGTCCAACTAGTAATATCGTACAATGCAGAGGAACGCTGTTTGCTCCTGGAAGTGTTCCTATGTCGGACAAAACTCCTTTTGTGTTACTCACTGTTATTGATGACGTCTAGCAGGAGAGTTTTCTGTTGTCCGGGCAGTTCCGTGTCCGGCCTATCGCGACCCTCACTCTCCACCTTTTGGCCTATGCAAATAAGAATAATGAATTTAAATAAGGCCCAAAAGAAAAATATGTCTGTTTCCGGTAACATCGCCAAAAAAATAGGGTCGGTCGGTCGGGTGCTTTTTTTTTCTTTTTTTTTCTTCCGTTTTGTTAACGTTATTTTTACGTTTTTTTCTTACTTTAAACACTTCCTTAATTTACTTACAATTATTTAGCACATGTTTTTGACCTAGATATATTGAAACTAAATAAAGTATACTTGACTTCATATTTTATATTTTTATTTTTTTAATTTATTTATTTTTTGTGTGTGCGAAAAGCGAAAAAAACCGTTTGGGTCGGCGCTTAAAAATAGGGTCGGTCGGGTTACCGGAAACAGACATATTTTTCTTTTTGGCCTAATGATTATACCACTTTGTTTTTTCCCCAGTATTGAACCTTCACATAAACTAACTTTTCTGTCGGGTGGGGGTGGGGGGATCATTGATTTAAAGGGAAACCATTAAGTTTCCATCGGAGCCATTGATTTAAAGGGAAACCATTAAGTTTCCATCGGAGCTTTGTTGTTGTGCGTTTATGTTGTCGCTGGCGATGCGGATGTTTTGTGTATGGGATCCTTTGACTCTCTCTCTCTCTCTCTCTCTCTCTCTCTCTCTCTCTCTCTCTCTTTCTCTCTCTCTCTCTCTCTCTCTCTCTCTCTCTCTCTCTCTCTCTCTCTCTCTCTCTCTCTCTCTCTCTCTCTCTCTCTCTCTCTCTCTCTCTCTTTTATTTTGTTATACCTTTCCCCATTTTTTTTAATTTTTTTTAATTTTTTTATATAAATTCTTCATATTTGTTCTTTGTTTCATGTGTGTATTATAGTAGGAACTAGCTGTAAGAAAGGACCATATGGACCTAATGCTATCATCCCTCGGTAATAAAGTTTTCGAGTTCGAGTTCTCTCTTCTCTCTCTCTCTCATCTATCTCTTTTTCTCTCACTCTCTCTTTCTTTCTCGCTCTCTCTCTCTCTCTCTCTCTCTCTCTTAATATCTCTTTATTATACTCACACTCATTTTCTCTCACACAAACAAACACACGCACACACACACACACACACACACACACACACACACACACACACACACACACACACACACTTCACTCGCAAGCCAAACGTACGAAGCACACATATACAATATGTTTGTCCATACCCGTCCCAAGAACAACAAAGTTGATTTCAGTCCCACTGATGGCCCTCAACACGTCTGAAGAGTTGTACATCTCGCACACAGTATCGTTACAGCCAGAGGCGAACTGTGTTTTGGAGGCCATAGCAGACAGACCATCCAAAGGACTTGTGATGTATTTCTGTGGTGGTTGAGCCGAGTAGTCTCCGAAGAGCTGGAGTGAATCGTTTGCCATTGGACCCACCACCTGTTTGAACGATTACAGAAACATTGTATTTATTGTGGGGCCAGTTTTGGTAATCAGCAGTCTAAACAAAGGAATTATAAGTTATAGGAACGTGTAATTATTGACAAAACAAAACGTTACATTTACAGAAAGTCGACCCAGTGGTCTTTAAAGTAGACGGACAAACACTTATGGGACAAATAATCAGCAGTTTAAAAAAATAAATTGTAGGTTATAGGAAACGTTTAATTATTGACAAAACAAAACGTTGCATTTGCAGTACGTCGACCCAGTGGTCTTTTAAGTAGACAGATAGACAAACACGTATATGGTACAAATACTGAACCCGTTTAATTCATCGATGATTTTTTTGAGTCACTTGAGAAAAAGTGACTCTATGTAATCGGTCAGTGTTAGTCTGTCCGGCCGGCCGGCCGGCCGGCCGTCCGTAGACACCACCTTAACGTTGGACTTTTCTCGGAAACTATCAAAGCGATCGGGCTCATATTTTGTTTAGTCGTGACCTCCAATGACCTCTACACTTTAACGATGGTTTCGTTGACCTTTGACCTTTTTCAAGGTCACAGGTCAGCGTCAAAGGAAAAATTAGACATTTTATATCTTTGACAAAGTTCATCGGATGTGATTGAAACTTTGTAGGATTATTCTTTACATCAAAGTATTTACATCTGTAGCCTTTTACGAACGTTATCAGAAAAACAAGGGAGATAACTAGCCTTTTCTGTTCGGCAACACACAACTTAACGTTGGGCTTTTCTCGGAAACTATAAAAGTGACCGGGCTCAAATTTTATGTGAACGTGACTCATTGTGTTGTGAATAGCAATTTCTTCCTGTCCATCTGATGCCTCATATAATATTCAGAACTGCGAAAGTGACTCGATCGAGCGTTTGCTCTTCTTGTTTAATTCTGAATTTCGGAACGTTGGCAGTCTATCTGTTTTTGGATTTATTATCAGCAGTCTAGCAAAGTGTATCTCTGTGTAGTATACCAAAAAAATGACCAACTGACAAAAAATAGTAAACATAATTTCTGTAGTTTGCCATTTGCAGAGGTAAACATGCCTGTGGATAGGAAGGACGCAGAAGAAAGAGGGAAAGTCCTCGAGTGAAAGCATTTTATGCGCGTTCTTTTATCCCGTGCACATAAATTAATGGACGTATTCGCTGGTGTGCAGGAGTTGTCTTAAGAGACTTCTTCCGGTCCCGGATAAACTCTATTGAGGGTACAGGTTATCCCGTAATAACACCTCTAACCTCGACGCCTGCATATACCGGCTTCAACACGAGACGTAATTTGTGTGAATACAGAAATTGAGACTGATTCCAGCAGATGACCTCTTGGCTGGCTCAGAGACTACACGTACAGTCTCTAGCTGGCTTACCCCGATCGTGCCAGACTTCTGAAGAGGTAGAACTCCGTTGTTCTTGAGAAGGACGTAAGATTTCATTGCTGACTCCACAGCCAGTGCCAAATGTTTAGGAGTCTCCACGTCCGCCGAGCTCAGTTTGCTGTAGGGGTTCATTTCCGGTGGGTCAAACTCACCCAGCCTCATTCTTGTGAGGAACAGTGGCGCAACCATCTCACGTACCTTGGCTTCCGTCAGCTTCTTTTGATTTACTGCATCCACTATAATACACAGATAGAGAGAATTACTCAGCGATCCGCTCATTGACGCCAAAAATAATCCATCAAGAAAAGATAGCCAAACGAACAACATTGTAACAAAAGCAGCAGCAACAACAGCCACTGAAACAACACAATCAGCCACACGGGCAACAAAACACAATGCACAGAGTCTGAGTACGCTAGCAGCAACTGCTTCCATGCTAATGTAGGGTCCCATAAACCGTGATAGACCTGTTCTAAATGTAAACGTTTCAAACACAATGTAAACTGAGAAAGGAAACAGCCTTGAATCGGTGTTCATAGCCAAATGAGTTGACGGTGCATTACAATCCAACAACCAAGCTATAAAAGGCACAGTAAGCCTCCTGTAAACCATCACAGATACTGTCAGGCTTTTACACACAGTACAAACACCCTTCCATTTGAACGCTCACCGAACGGGAACATCCCAGGTGCCCTACGTAAAGAGCGAGCAATTTTCAAAGAATTAATTTTGCGGATTGTCTCCTCACACAATCGGACCGTGGTTGAGTTTTGGCGCTAGACCTAACTTTTAAAATCTAAATAATAAATTGACAGCTTGTTACACAAACATTCTTAAATTATAAAAGAATTCTTTTTTCATCAAGACAAGATCTGTTTCGAAGTTTTGAAAGTTTGAAAAAAGAAAAGCCCGGAAGCAGGGTCACGCAAGGTCGTGGTTCTCGTAGCAGACGACGGTTTATGCCTATCGCCAATTCATCTGAACAGTCAAAAGCCATCGCTAGAGTTCATGTGAACCACAGCCGTTTGTTTTGTGCATAGTCAGAGGTACATAATAACGTGCTATTGCAGATAAGCTCACAGCGAATTACAAACTGACGACAACATTGTGAAAAAGGGAAACAGGATCACACGGGTTCACGATGGCTCAGGGGTAAGATAAACCACGCACAAATAAATTCTTTGAAAATTGCTCGCTCTTTACGGAGGGCACCTAGCATGTTCTCAAGCGGTGAGTGTTTGAATGAAAGGGTGTTTGTACTGTGTGTAAAAGCCTAACAGTATCTGTGATGGTTTACGGGAGGCTTACTGTGCCTTTAATCAATCAAACAACGAGCCAATCGCAAGAAAAACTATAAGCTCTTGATAATGCAAACTTACCTAGTGACAAGAACACAGGAGTCGTTCTACGTCCCGACAGTTCCAGGTTACAGCCAGCATTGACGCAGGCAGCCACGGTGTCCACAGAATTGTTGATGTACTTGTGTGCAGTGATGATGTCCTTTATCGCGTTGTCATCGCTTATAACGAAACCTTTGAACCCCCATTCTTTTCTTAAAATCTCCGTCAGCAGCTTCTCATTGGCACAGGCTGGTATACCGTTGATTCTGGGAGAGAAAGCGTAAAGTAATTAAATCTGAATGAATAGAGCTGAACATTGCAACGCTGAAAGTCCACAAAATTGGGCACTCGCCTTTGGCTAGTACTTCTCATAATTTACTAGCCAGAGAGCACATTTTACTTGCCAAACCAACCATTTGTTTCAGCAACTTTATTCGCCTTTGGTGAGTAGATTAAAATTTTTACTCGCCATTTACATATCTCTACTCGCCATGTACATATCTCTACTCGCCATTTACATATCTCTACTCGCCAATTACATATCTCTACTCGCCATGGCGAATAAAATACTCGCCACTGTCAGGCCTGCATTGAAGTATATATATAAGTGGTAGTTTAATACAAGACCGTTTAATTAAAGAAAAAAGTGTTAAAACAGATCTGTGTTTGTGAAAGAATGCCACAAACTAAAAGTATTTTCTGCTGACCGATTACGTCGTGATACTTTATCTTAGAGTGTGCTAAAACTATTCAAACTTATGGTGCATGTCAATTATTTATGATTTATGAACATGGCAAGAAGACGCACAGAGGAATGTTGCGGACACTTGCAGATGGTTTTAGACAGAAATAACGTCAAATAATTATTATATATGGTGTTGGTGCTACCTGTTATAGCTGCACATCAGGTTGTAGGTGCCAGCCTGCACACACATTCTGAAGGCAGGTAGGTGTGTCATTCTCCAGTCTTCCTCCGAAATCTGATAGCGAGAACGATAATAAATGAACATGTTTAGATTGTGCAGCTTTGCGCTGTTGAACATTGATGTGCGATGCTGTTTTAGCAAGTGTTTGAATTAGAATTGTTTCCAGTGCCCGATCTTCTACTTGTTTGTTCTCCTCGGACGCGTGTTTGTCTGTGTGTGTGGAATTGCGTCCGTGACAAAGGCTTACTTAACGAATTAAAAGAAAATCTGGACACAGTGTCTGTGTGTGTGTGTGTGAAGGCTTACTTCAGCATTGAAAGAAAACCTGGAAACAGGGATGTTTTCAGGACCGCCGTGAACATCAAAGTGTTTACATCCACCGCTGGCACGGACGTAGCGCGTGTCGTTGCCTTGGAGACCTTGGATGAAATTCGCAGCGTAAACGCCAGATAGGTGAGGATCCTCTCCGTAAGTTTCCTGACAAATAAAAGACAGGCGGTATATTGTAAAGGCAGCGGTTGACTTTCTGTTTAATTCTAATCCCTGAGACGCAAGTTCGCGTCTTCTGTAATGCTGAAGAGACAATAAACAAAACTGTGTAACAAACCAACCAGCGTCCTTCTGTAGCGTGTGTGTGTCGATATGTTTGACTGTATGCGTCCGTCAGTGCATGTGTCTGTCCGTGTCTTTGTATCTGTGAAAGTTAATCCACTTTTATGTACACAAGTCAATAAGCCTGTTGTTACAAATAAGCAAAATGTCAATGATAAAGCATGCGCATTTAGATCGTCGTATCATACTCAACATTATGTGGCACACTCGCCACCCAATCACAAATTCAAACAGCTCTGTCACAGTTGAGTACCTTGGGGCTGTATCAAGTGTATGTAAAGGGGGGGGGGGGGGGGAGGGGATTTGTTGTTAATGATTTGTCAGTAAAATAAGACCTGTTGATATGTGCATGCTGTTTTGTATTCAAAATGACGAAGAACGTAATTAAAGAAAAATATATATTTTTATTTTTAAAGCGTATGAGAGGGAGGGGCTTCCAAAATGAGACAAAGGTACAGGAGGCAGACAAGACGGGGATCTGCCCCCGGCTGTTGTAGAAATATAGCATTTGAAAGGGCTATTTTGGGTCTATCCTTAAGATGAAAAAAAAAGTGGGGGGGGCTCACTGAACCCAGGACACCCCCCCCCCCCCCCCCAAGATCCAACCCAGTTACTCTAAATTCATGTTATTTCCAAAAACAAGGTTGTCGGTACCTGATTTCTTCCCCAACGCGAGTCCCTCATGATGTTGATGACGGGAGAGAAGCAGGAGGCCCCGGTGTGGCTGCCGTAGTTGTTCTGCTTGACGAAGTCGTTGTGTCTTCCCCGCACTTCTATACCTGTCGTCTGGGCAACACGAAATATCAGGTCGGGACTGAAACAAGAATAGGATTGTTTGTGTGAAGACACTATTCTGCATTGTGTCGGCTTTGGGGTATCAATAGTGTCTAAAAGGTGATTATTTTGTTCTTCTCTTCGTTTTATTTGATCTTACAAACTACATGGAATCAACCGGCCCCCGTAGCGCAGTGGTTAGCGCATCGGGCTGCTCATCTCATTAATCATCCAAAATTATAAAATGTCCTTGCTCTTGTGGCCCTTCATGCCCGGAGCTCTCATGGTGACCTTGGTCTCATTGTTCCTGTTCCATCCTTCCCTGAATAGTACTTCTGCTGTCAGTCTTCAACGTGTGACGTTCTGGGGGGCCAGTAACCAGGTTAGGTAAATAAAAAGAAGACACAACAGTTAACAGGTTAGGTAAATAAAAAGAAGACACGCCAGTTAACAGGTTAGGTAAATAAAAAGAAGACACGCCAGTAAACAGGTTAGGTAAATAAAAAGAAGACACGCCAGTTAACAGGTCAGGTAAATAAAAAGAAGACACGCCAGTAACCAGGTTAGGTAAATAAAAAGAAGACACGCCAGTTAACAGGTTAGGTAAATAAAAAGAAGACACGCCAGTAACCAGGTTAGGTAAATAAAAAGAAGACACGCCAGTTAACAGGTTAGGTAAATAAAAAGAAGACACGCCAGTTAACAGGTTAGGTAAATAATAAGAAGACACGCCAGTTAACAGGTTAGGTAAATAAAAAGAAGACACGCCAGTAAACAGGTTAGGTAAATATAAAGAAGACACGCCAGTAAACAGGTTAGGTAAATAAAAAGAAGACACGCCAGTAAACAGGTTAGGTAAATAAAATGAAGACACGCCAGTCGTTAGGGACGAATCTAAAAACTATTTAATAATAACAAATAACCAATAGTGTCCTTCTCATGAAAAACTGTTTGAAACGAGTTACGCCACGATTCTACGACGACGTCGATTGGCTATGGTCAGGTTGATGCTGATTAACGTACCTGAAGGCTGCGGCCAGTCCAATACTCTGTGGAAAAGACGTGGCATTGTTGTCCACATCACCTCTCAGGCATTCCGTTGACCACTGATAGGGCTTGATGTCTAGTCGGCTAATTCCGTTCATCGGCCCACCTGCCAAAAAAAGTAATGTAATGGATCAATCAAGTAATTAATCGATTAGCTAGTCTATTCTTTCTATTATGAATCTGTTTTTGTCAAACCATTTTTTCTCACTTTCCTCTAAAAAGAAATTCTTCACGCTAGGAAAATATGCAAAGCTTGATAAACTAAAGTCAAGTGAACAGAATCAAACAAGCAATAACAGAAGTAAACTACTTAAAAGAACTTCACTTGTAGAGGGGGGAAAAGTTGAAGATCGAATGATGACGAAAACTACGAATATGTGTTCTGAGGCTTAGTAACGTAGCAATAATTTGCTTTACACAGAGAACTATCGAGGGCAGTGACACTTTCTTTGTACTTATTATCAGTTTTAGACGGTAAAATACTGAAACATTTCCCGTTAACGCTAATACTAAGAAACAAAACTACCTTTTGCCATCTGAACTTGTATCTCCTCCAATGTCAATCTGTTGACAAGGTCATTCACACGATCCTCCCACGGGAGGGACACGTTACGAAACGGGTAGTCTTCGGAAGTGGACGAGACGCCTTCGTTCTTGGTGGAAAACTTGCCCATTGCAGTTGCGAAGACAAGTACGAAGGCCAAAGCGAAACGATGTTTTCTGGCCATTTTAAAAACCAGAGACAAAAGTAAGAGAAATATATTGTAAAAGGGAATAGATAACTCGCTTTTCCTGTTCTTTTTTTCTACTTTTCGGAACACACAGCCTGTCCGAGTAATTAGTTCAACATAATTTGACTTGCTGCAACAGTCATGGAGGTACAGATAAATGTGCGGCTAAAGTCCAAAATACATTTCGACCTTGAGAAGGTGCAAGTAATATCAACTGTTGTATATTATCTCTACCCCGGACATTTTAAAGTGTACGGATATCTGCTAATACGTGCCTTATCTGGAGCGCAGTGTCAGCACAACAGAGTTAGAGCTATGAGTGCTTGCTAATCAGTGTACACACGCTTGTTTTCAGTGTAGGCTAACGATGTCAGGGTTATGACCGAAATATTATAAAATACGGTTGAAACACACACTCATACTTCGTGGTCGGCTAGTGTGATGTGTATGCGTTTTGAAAAAGATAAACTCCTTTTGACTTGACAAAATAGATAAATAAATAAAAGATACACGCACAAAATCCTTCGCCACAAAAATGTAACTGAAGGGTCTGTGTATAAATGATGTTGCGATGCCTTTTCAAAATGATTCAGTCAAGTTAAAGAAAAGTGTAACACGTACTGCTAATGAGCTTTCTTTATTCACTAAATACGTTTTCTTTCCAAGATACCTTATAAGGTTGAGCCCTCTTATAACATATACAATATTGATAAGCAAAAGCGATATTGGCAGTGATTTTCGCAGCACGCATCATGGATTTGTGAATACATTTTTTTTTTTTTTTTTTTTTTGTAAAGAAAAAAGTTATTCTACTTTGTTGTGCACTCGACTGTTGGTTACAGTCTGGTACATTCTATACAAAAGCATCAGCACGTGTTAGTGTCTGCCCGCTCAAATTGACATGTACATTACAGTGTACCCTGTTGAAGCAATTCCTTAGGTGACCGCCGCTTTAACGTCTTGTTTAGTTTGTTCAAGCGATATAAACAATGGACACAAAATAGAAGACCATCTGATCTACATCCAGTACATAGTCAATGCAAATTACAATTCACACAATTTATCAAAATGAGCAGAACAACGGTTTTCCTGTGTCTGGTTTGTGCCTGGAATGGGTTTTCTTGTATTTCTGGCGAAAAGAAAAGTAACGGTGATGTGAGTGACTACCCGTTCCGTAACGTGTCCCTACCCTGGGACGAGAGGGTGGATGACATCGTCAAGAGACTGACCGTTGAAGAAATGCAAGAACAGATGGGACGAGGCGGAGCGGGTGTGCTAGGTAATGTGTGTGTTAGTGTGTTTGTTAGTGTGTGTGTGTGTGTGTGTGTGTGTGCTTGCGTGCGTGTAAATGAGGAAATGGAGGTTCACAACGACCACATAATTATGCACATGGTCAGATAGACATCGCAACACACACACACGGATACATCAATCCACAATCAACATAGCTTGGGCCTCGGGCAAATGTGCTCTAGATACCAGGCAAGAATACAATACACTTTCTTTTTTGTCGAGTTGCCTGATACAGACCCTCAATGCCAAGTTCTTTTGAACTCTTTTTGTCTTTACACTCGAAATACATTGTTTGTGTTTTCAGTTCTGCCAATGGCATGAAACGAGGGCTTATTTGGTCATTTCTCGTAATAATTGTCATTTTGAGGCGGGCCTTAAAAACACGATATTCGGAAATAACTCTGTCGGGTTTTTATGGGTTGTGAAAGAGTGAATATCCTTGCTTTTCCAAGGACAAATACATTCACACGTGCTCCTACCCATGTGTTTCAGACACACTCCTCACTAGTGTTTGGCCCCCCAAATGTGTGTCCAAGTAAGTGCAAGGGTACTCACTCCTTAACAACCCATAAAAACCCGACAGAGGTATTTTCGGAACATCATCAATTGACAAAGTAAGTCCTTCAGATCAAAAGTTACAGGCGTGTGTAGGGTCTCCAAGCTAAAAGACCGTGCAGTGAATGGTATGTCGTGTCAACATCATCAGGCGGACCAGCCCCCGCGATCCCGAGGCTGGGTATCGGACCGTATGAATGGGACTCGGAGTGTCTGAGAGGGGATGTCCAGGCTCCAGGCAGTGCCACAGCTTTTCCCCAGGCCCTAGGACTCTCTGCAGCATTCAGGTACAGTCCACTCCTGCCCTGGCAATCATTTCTCGATCACGACCACGACCACATGAAAGAATCCTCGACGATTTTATTCAGCATGATTCGCCTTTCAATAACGACCACCTGTCTAAAACGAACATTTTTGGGTTGGTCCTGTGGACGGTCGATCGTTATTGACAAATGTGATTGTCGTTGTGTTGTCTTGTCTTATATTGTATTGTATTGTTGTATTGTGTTGTATTTACTCTAAAGCACTGTAGTGTACGGTATTGTTGCGTACTGTATTGGATTGCATTGTATTGCATCTCTGTTTGCATTGTATTGCTTGAACTTGATCTGCGTCTGTCTTTCGTGTCTATTTATCTTTGACCGTGACTGTCCCTGGCTCATACGTTGTTTAGTACACATTTATTGCATTGCTTTTGTCTATTTGAAATGAAGATACAGTTGAACATACAGTTTGTGGGAATCATAATTTATTCTGACAGAAATCATCAGTATTGTATACACGGCTATCAAAAAGAAAAACGTCACGTTAAGATTAAGAGACTAGCATTCTTCATGGGAAGGGGTGGGCTGGGCGTAGGTTTTTCGCATTGTAAACAATTTCGGACACAGATAAGAAAAAAACTTACTGCGAAACAAATGTACAAGGACATGTGGGTGGATGACATCTGGGTGGATGACATGTGGGTGGATGACAAATTGATGGTGTTTGGCATGTGGGTGGATGACATGTTGGTGGTTGACATTTGGGTGGACGACATGTGGGTGGATGACATGTGGGCGGATTACATGTGGTTGGTTGCAGTACTGACCTGATGTTCCGAGTGGCAGAGGCAACTGGGGTGGAGGTGAGAGGTAAACACAACGACTTCGTCAAGCAGGGCAACTATGGCTGGCACACCAGCGCTTCCTGCTTTGCTCCTATGATCAACATCATGAGGGACGGGAGATGGGGCAGAAACCAGGTGAGTCATGTGTTTATTGCAGCGCTAGTGTCGTTTATGAAAAACTGTTTGCCATGATTCAAATCCAGACTTCTTATTTGTAGCAAGATCTGGAGCTATTTGTTTTGCCCCGTGATCACACGCATATTTGATATATTCAACAGACCCAGGTAGGCTTCTCTATTCCTGCTATGCTTGCCGTCAAATACCACTGTAACCCTTTTTTTGTACACAGTTGGGTCTATCAGACTATTAGCTGCAGCGAGCGTTCGGTCAAGCTTTTACACACGGGACAAACTAGTCTGGAGCTTTAATTTTGCTTAATAAGTTATTTGAATTCCGGATGCTATCGGTGGGTAAATGTAATTGTATTTTTGTTAGTTTCGACCCTGTTGTGTATGCTACAAGATATGATGATCATGTACACCGCCACAGACACTGTCTGGGTTTTACATGGAATTAGAATACCCTTCCACTTGAACACACACCAACAATCACCAGCCGTACGTACTCCTTGTTGTATAAAGTGGCATTTTTTGGGGTGAATCATTTTTGCAGATTGATATCAGTGTCTGTAACTTGGACTCAATTAAGCACAACATTCTGTCTGTGTAGAAAACACACAGGCTGCGGACTGTTTGTAAGTGTCTCAGTTGGAGGATGCCCTTCATTATTTACAGGAACTCTTTGGCGAAGACCCACTCCTGGCAGGGGCCTATGCGGCAGCCTATGTGAAAGGTCTCCAAGGCAACGACACGCGCTACCTCCGTGCCAGCAGCGGATGCAAGGTGGTCATTGCTTACAGTGGTCCTGACAACATCCCTGTGTCCCGCTTTGGATTCAACGCTATCGTGAGTGGCTTTGTTGCAGATAAACCTTATATGCGAGGATGCTTTGTACTTGTTTGCCTGGAGATTCGGTCGGCTGGCTTGTTACGATTAACGGAATGTGTTAACTGGCTAGTGGCTCGGTTTCTGGTTGGTTGATAAGCATTTTCATTGGCTGCTTTGTTGTTTCTTGAGTTCGTTCTTTCTCGAGTGCTTTCGTCAGCAGAAACAATTTTGAATTAATAATCCATTCGGCATATAGATATAACGATAGAAAAACGTCTTCATGCACTGGTATGTCGCGCGATCTTGTGCTTTCCAGGTATCTGAAGAAGACTTGAGGATGACGTTACTTCCTCCTTTCAGAACCTGCGTAGAAGCCGGAACCTACAACCTCATGTGTAGCTACAACAGGTCAGAAATTATGAACATACTTAAACATGGTTTTTTTAAAATCTTATATAACCTGGCAAACCTTCGTGAGATTGGTATGTGTAAACCATAGCTTTAAAGATGAATTCCAATGTAAATGAAAATGTTGACCGTCACAGATTTCACTATAGGCTTTTATATGGGGATAAGAGAATTCTACCGCAGAGTGGTTGGGTTTTTTGCTGAATTAATTAATTGGTTGACATAGATTTTAGTTACATGACTGAATTAATTAAGCCAATGACAACAATCCCCACTCTGTACACAAATGTGTCAGACTATAGACAGTTGGTATGTGTTCAAGTGTAATGATGCTTGTATCATATGTAAAAGTCTAGACGAAGCTGTGGTGGTTTATAAGATAGTTCTCCAGTTATCTCTAAATGTTTATGTCATTTTTGCTGATGAAAACTTTAGTTCGAAGACACGAATAGAAAGGATACATTGTTAGACGACAAGTGAGTCTTCTTTTTTCCATAGAGTGAACGGGGTTCCCTCGTGCGCAAACAAGAGACTGCTGACAGATATCATACGAGGCGAGTGGGGCTTCAAAGGCTACGTCATCAGTGACCAAGGCGCCATAGAAAACATCATCAATTACCACCACTACCTCAACAACAGCGTCGACACCGTGGCTGCCTGCGTCAATGCTGGCTGTAATCTGGAACTGTCGAGCAATCTGTCCAAGCCTGTGTTCTTCTACCTTGGTAAGATGTGTGTCTGATCGTTGGCTATGGGAAATACACCTTGGTAAGATGTGTGTCTGATCGTTGGCTATGTGAAATACACCTTGGTAAGATGTGTGTCTGATAGTTGGCTATGTGAAATACACCTTGGTAAGATGTGTGTCTGATCGTTGGCTATGGGAAATACACCTTGGTAAGATGTGTGTCTGATAGTTGGCTATGGAAAATACACCTTGGTAAGATCTGTGTCTGATAGTTGGCTATGAGAAATACACCTTGGTAAGATGTGTGTCTGATAGTTGGCTATGGAAAATACACCTTGGTAAGATCTGTGTCTGATAGTTGGCTATGGGAAATACACCTTGGTAAGATGTGTGTCTGATAGTTGGCTATGGGAAATACACCTTGGTAAGATGTGTGTCTGATCGTTGGCTATGGGAAATACACCTTGGTAAGATGTGTGTCTGATCGTTGGCTATGGAAAATACGCCTTGGTAAGATGTGTGTCTGATCGTTGGCTATGGAAAATACACCTTGGTAAGATGTGTGTCTGATCGTTGGCTATGGGAAATACACCATGGTAAGATGTGTGTCTGATAGTTGGCTATGGGAAATACACCTTGGTAAGATGTGTGTCGGATAGTTGGCTATGGGAAATACACCTTGGTAAGATGTGTGTCTGATCGTTGGCTATGGGAAATACACCTTGGTAAGATGTGTGTCTGATCGTTGGCTATGGGAAATACACCTTGGTAAGATGTGTGTCTGATAGTTGGCTATGGGAAATACACCTTGGTAAGATGTGTGTCTGATCGTTGGCTATGGGAAATACACCTTGGTAAGATGTGTGTCTGATAGTTGGCTATGGGAAATACACCTTGGTAAGATGTGTGTCTGATCGTTGGCTATGGGAAATACACCTTGGTAAGATGTGTGTCTGATCGTTGGCTATGGGAAATACACCTTGGTAAGATGTGTGTCGGATAGTTGGCTATGGGAAATACACCCCCCCGCGGGTGAGGGGGAGTCACATATTGGTTGGGACGAGAAAGAATTTACCCGATGCTCCCCAGCATGTCGTAAGAGGCGACTAACGGTTCTGTTTCTCCTTTTACCCTTGTTAAGTGTTTCTTGTATAGAATATAGTCAATTTTTGTAAAGATTTTAGTCAAGTAGTATGTAAGAAATGTTAAGTCCTTTTTACTGGAAACTTGCATTCTCCCAGTGAGGTAATATATTGTACTACGCTGCAAGCCCCTGGAGCAAATTTTTGATTAGTGCTTTTGTGAACAAGAAACAATTGACAAGTGGCTCTATCCCATCTTCCCCCTTCCCCCGTCGCGATATAACCTTCGTAGTTGAAAACGACGTTAAACACCAATTAAAGTAAAAAGAAAGTATGGGAAATACGCGTTGTTTGATGCCGGGGATGTAACTACAGCTGCAGGTATTTAGTATATTAGTTGGTTTAAACACAATGTTATTCATATTCAGACTCACTTCAATATAGTTTCATTTTTACTTTTCGCCACTAAAGACAAAAAAGGGGCACAGTTTATTGAACACAAGTTCTATTAGCTGGACTCCAGTTTGTCCATGTCCATTTTGTGTGCAAGCTTCAATTTCTGAATCTCCTGCTATTATCATATTTTAATTAACTGAAATCAAAGTTGCGAGAAACTCTGTCTTTAACATGCAATCACGTGACGAAGGAAAGTGAGCACTTTGAATATGAAACAGCTGTTACGTCGAGGTGAGGTTTCCACTTATGATCAGTGTATGTGTATGTGAGCGCGCGCGCGCGCGCGTGTGTGTGTGTGTGTGTGTGTGTGTGTGTGTGTGTGTGTGTTGCTTTATAGCTTTTTCGCTTCTCCTTTTTGACTCACATGCGAAGCAAAAGTGAGTCTATGTACTCACCCGAGTCGTCCGTCCGTCCGTCCGGACGTCCGTCCGTCCGTCCGTCCGTCCGTCCGTCCGTCCGGAAAACTTTAACGTTGGATATTTCTTGGACACTATTCAGTCTATCAGTACCAAATTTGGCAAGATGATGTATGATGACAAGGCCCCAAAAAACATACATAGCATCTTGACCTTGCTTCAAGGTCAAGGTCGCAGGGGCCATAAATGTTGTCTAAAAAACAGCTATTTTTCACATTTTTCCCATTTTCTCTGAAGTTTTTGAGATTGAATACCTCACCTATATATGATATATAGGGCAAAGTAAGCCCCATCTTTTGATACCAGTTTGGTTTACCTTGCTTCAAGGTCAAGGTCACAGGAGCTCTTCAAAGTTGGATTGTATACATATTTTGAAGTGACCTTGACCCTGAACTATGGAAGATAACTGTTTCAAACTTAAAAATTATGTGGGGCACATGTTATGCTTTCATCATGAGACACATTTGGTCACATATGATCAATGTCAAGGTCACTTTGACCCTTATGAAATGTGACCAAAATAAGGTAGTGAACCACTAAAAGTGACCATATCTCATGGTAGAAAGAGCCAAAAAGCACCATTGTACTTCCTATGTCTTGAATTAACAGCTTTGTGTTGCATGACCTTGGATGACCTTGACCTTGGGTCAAGGTCACATGTATTTTGGTAGGAAAAATGTGTAAAGCAGTTCTTAGTGTATGATGTCATTGCTAGGTTTAGGTCAAGCATGTGAGTCGTATGGGCTTTGCCCTTCTTGTTGATATATTTTTGCTACTCTCCTCTTTTTTCTCAACAGCTGATGCAGTGAAGCAAGGCAAGGTCACAGAGGACACAGTACGGGAGCGTGTTCGACCATTGTTCTACACCAGAATGAGGCTGGGCGAGTTTGACCCACCGGAAATGAACGCATACAGCAAACTGAGCAACGCTGACGTTCTGACCGCAGAACACAAGGCCCTGGCTGTGGAGGCAGCCATGAAATCCTTCGTCCTGCTCAAGAACAACGGTATTTTGCCTTTGAGGGGGATGCCATTCGACACCATCGGGGTAGGTGTGAAGGAAATCGTACATCGTTTCTAAGCGGAGGTTAATGACACGATTGAACCTTTCACTAGAAAAGCAACATACTTTGGACATATGTATTTTGAATCGGGATATCAGAATATCGCATCATCGAAAACAATAGCTATCTAGAGTACAATTACACCCACAGCTAGACTTCTGATTTGCAGTTTATATCAGAGAAGGGAAATAGTTCCATTGTAGTGATTTTTTTTAATCATTATCGTCCACACATTTCTAAATGTTAGGCGGCTGTCATAATGAAACCACAGCACACACACACACACACACACACACACACATACACACACACACACACGCACACACACACACACACACACACACACACACACACACACACACACACACATCCTTATTGGTCAAAGGATAGAATCAAACTATTAGAATCAAAATAAGTGTTGAAAAGCCTTCTGTACATGTACACACGGAATGATATACGCTTTCCTGCTGTTTCCCTAGGTTGTTGGACCCTTTGCCAACACGACACAAATAACGGGAGACTACTCGCCCTATGCACCGGACAGCGTCAAGACAACTGTGCTGCAAGCGGTCAGCGGGATGGCACGCAATGTCCAGTTTGCCCAGGGCTGTGACCAGGTCAACGACGGATGTCCATCCTTCGATACTCCTTCGGTTATGGAGGCACTGGCCCACACGGATATCAACTTTGTTGCTTTAGGTCTAGGTGAGATAGAAATGGTTTAAAGAATGTTGTAAGAGATTTGGCAGCGTGTGTGTGTGTGTGTGTGTGTGGGTGGGTGTGTGTATGTGAGTTTGAGTTTGTGTGTGTGTGTTTGTGTTTGTGTGCGTGTGTGTGTGTGTGTGTGTGTGTGTGTTTGTGTGTGTAGCAAATATCGAAAACCCGACATCTTCTTTGTTGCTTCAGGACTTATTTATGCCATATTTAATTTGAAAGAATATGATATTTTGACAGTGTTCACATCGTAATACATTAACAGACACCAACTCTCCAGCTTTCGGCCTGTGTACAATGTTTTTACAACAATTTTTGTTTGTTTGTTTGCTTAACGCCCAGCCGACCACGAAGGGCCATTTTTACAACAATAATTATGTATATATGTCGGACATGCAAAGCTCTAAAGAGGTAATGTAAGCGCTCTAAATGCTTACGACATGTGTAATATTAATAAAGTAATTGAGAGTTGTGCGGAACCAATGTCCTGGCACCTAAAGGAATAACAAGCATTGAAAAGAATAACCAACGTTCATCCCAATAGCGCGCTTACTTCCCTTAGTTTATTCGATCTTTAAAGAGCGCTCGGCCTCATATATTTTGTTTAAGATTCTCATACTGAGGTACAGTTTAGATTGTCGTAAGTTGTTTTGCAAATGGTTATTCTTTGCTATATCAGGTGTAAAAGGAGAGTCCGAGAGCAACGACAGGCCGGACACTGAGCTGACCGGGATGCAGAGACAGCTGTTGCAAGTCGCCATTGACAACAGTAAGCATGAGACTGTCGTCTGAAAAATGCATGATACAAACACATGCAGCTGTATAAGTCATTTTTCCCTTTCCACATGCCTCAGTCATTGAGAAAAACGTTGTTCTTAAATATCTGTGTCAATTATTTTGTGTATACACATCATTATGTGACATGTATGTTAACAGAAAGGAGGATCAAGAAGTGAGATATCGGTTTATGTAGATGTTTTTGTTTTGTTGTTATACATATAATTCAAGAAAAGGAATCGCTTTCTTATCTTCTTCTTCTTCTGCGTTCATGGGCTGAAACTCCCACGTACACTTGTCTTTTTGGCACGAGTGGGTTTGTACGTGAATGCCAGTTTGTATCCTGCCATTTAGGCAGCCATGCGCCGCTTTCGTGGGAGCTATCCTATCTTCTTCTTCTTCTTCTGCGTTCGTGGGCTGAAACTCCCACGTACACTCGTGTTTTTGCACAAGTGGGTTATTACGTGTATGACCGTTTTTACCCCGCCAATTAGGCAGTCATACGCCGCTTCCGGAGGAAGCATGCTGGGTAATTTCGTGTTTCTATAACACACCGAACTCTGACATGGATTACAGGATCTTGTCCGTGCGCACTTGGTATTGTGCTTGCGTGTACACAGGAAGGGGGATAAGGCACTAGCAGGTCTGCACATAAGTTGACCTGGGAGATCGGAAAAATCTCCACCTTAACCCACCAGGCGCGGCTGGGATTCGAACCCACGACCTTCCGCTTTGGAGGCCGGCGTCTTATCACCAAGCCATTGCGCCCGTCAGCTATCCTATCAATGTGGGTCTCTCTAAACGAAGTTATAACAACAACACATCTGTCTCCAGCAAAAACCACTCCCATTGTGCTGCTGCTGTTCAACGCTGGCCCTGTCAACATCACCTTTGCTGACCGAGACCCGCGGGTGGCAGCCATCTTGGAATTGTTCTACCCGGCGCAGGCTGCAGGAGACGCGCTACGTCACGTCCTGTTGAATGACGTCAAAGGCGCGGTGCCTGCTGGGAGACTGCCTTACACATGGCCTCTGTTGTTGTCACAGGTTTGGTCAATGTCTTGTTTTATGTTGTTCTGTAGTAGTCGTCGTTGCTGAATCAATATAAGCTGCAAAGCATATACGCTGCACATGCTGTCCCATTTATTTAAGGCAGTCCTTATTAGAGCCCGAAGTCGACTTCGCGAAAACTTTTTACCGAAAACTCAGGAGTGTAAGCTTCCTGTGGCTAGCCTCTAGACTATAATTCGCGCAGTTAACTTCGCCCAGTTAAAGACAGGCTTTAGACATAGACTTGCATCTTTGGTTTTATGAGTCTTAAGCAGTAGCAGTTGATTCCTCATAGACGCCAGCGCTAAATAACAGAAATGACAAAGGCACAGTCCTTGCAATGTAAACGTTTTAGCTCACAATCTCGTATCTGCAATGAAGAAGGAAATCCCGCCACTTGGAGAAATACCATCAATCAACGGCTTGGCGTGTGCGGATGGAGAATTTGTGTGTGTGATGAATCCGTTTTTCAGATTGACACCAGTAACAGTTGCAGTCTAATGTATCACAATACCATCATCCCGTACAGACAGTAGCCATGCTGTTGATTCTTAGGGGCGGGGACGTAGCTCAGTTGATAGCGCGCTGGCTTTGTAGCCAGTTGGTCGCTATCAGCGTGGGTTCGATCCCCACGTTCGGCGAGAGATTTATTTCTCGGAGTCAACTCTCGGAGTTAGACCTAGTGAAATCACACTTTTGGAAAGCAGTATTAAAATATTGGCTGGATAATAACCACTACGATCGTGGGACAGTCGGGCCGACTTTATTATGGAATAATGCATGCATAACGTATAGTGGCAAAGTTTTATTTTTTGAAAGTTGGATACAACGAGGTGTATTGGTATTAACTGACATTGTACGTTCGGGGGACATATTATCATATCAAGACATATGTGATTTGATTGGATATTCGCCAAACCGAATTCTTGAATATAATGTTGTAAAAGCTGCTGTGTCATTATTTATGAGGAAAAATGTTGTAAATATGACTGATGATGTTTGTATTACCTTACCACTGTTTAACGGCAAAAATGTGTTAAGTGCCAGAGAATATAGGAAAGAGATTATTAATATGAAAACAGATGTACCATGTTCCGGAGGATTTTGGAAGAGAAAGTTTAATGTAGAAATTGATGAACGATCTTGGATAGTTGCCTATCAGTCAACACAAGAGACTAGATTAAGAGTTTTACACTGGAAAATTATGCACAACATTTATCCGACCAACATTCTCCTGTGTAAAATGAAAGTAACGGAAACTAATAAATGTAATTACTGTTGTGATGTAAATGATTTCATTGAACAGTTCTTTTTTGAATGCCCGGTTGTATACAAATTCTGGAAGTTTATTGAAGAATTTATTTTTCGTACTTTAGAAATTAAGATTGTTTTGAAAGTTAGTGATGTTTAATTTGGTATGCATTTTGTAATGGTGAAAAAGGCAACGATGTATAAATTGAACCACATTAGCTTAATCGGAAAGATGTGCGTTAGTATATATAAAAAAACAAATGCGTTTTTACCGTTGGAAAGTATTTTTAATAGGCAGTTACAGATAAGAAGCATTTTTGTGTGAGTGTTCGAAGAACAAAACGTTAAAAAAGTTAGCTTGTTGTACTCGATAATTTGTATTTAATTCATTGTATGAGATATTGTTGTTATTTATTTGAATAAAATTTTTTGAAAAAAACAACAAAAAAACAACTTTGTGCAGACTCGCTTCGGTGTCCGAACACCCCCATGTGCACACATGCGCACGAACAAGATCCCACGTTCACAGCGAAAGTCTCAGGGCTTGGAAAACACGAAGACACGCATGCATCATCTCTCGTCTCTGATTATCATGATCGTATTTCGATACTTTGACGAGACAAACCCAATGCTGGTGTGTCGAAGAAGACAGCCACAGCGGGCTTGTTCGAATCAAAGTATCACACCATAATAATGCCATATCTTCAGCGTATTACCAATACCTGTCCCAATATAGACCAGTTGGTCTAAGCGGACGTTAAACCCTAATAGTCAGTGTCCAGGTGGAGGTATATCTTCTATAGTCCCATCTACAAATCTCGCCAGATCTGAGAAAGTCAGTCGAATTGTCTACACGGGAAAATGTAAGGATAAGGATGAGATTTTATATAGTCATATGAGGTTATCCTCATGGAAATTCGTGTTGCTTTCCATCTCTGGGGAAAGCAAGCCGCCATACAGTCCGGCGCTACCTATTTTTCCCTGCTTGCGTGTATTCAGGTTTCCATGCCCAGAAACTTTCGCTTAGAACTTGGGTTCTTTGTTGTGTACATGCGTGCACACAGTATGGTGTTCGGACACCGAGGAGAGTCCGCACAAACTTGAATCTTGGAAATACCCGGTATATCAAACCCACGCCGATAGTGACAACTGGTTTTGAAGCAAGCGCCGCTACCGACTGAGCTATTTCAACGCCAAGACAGTAAATCCTAAATGTCTTTTTTTGAATTTTATTGCAAGGAAACATGGGTTTATTGGTTGCTGTCCTTTTCACTTGTTTTTCAGCTCCCACCCATGGTGAACTACTCGATGCAGGGCAGAACGTACCGCTACTTTGAGGGGGAGCCGCTCTACCCGTTTGGCTATGGGCTGTCCTACACCACGTTTGAGTATTCCGACCTTACTGCCCCAGTGCTCGTTAGTGCTGGTCAATCGCTGAAAGCGTCAATACAGCTGACGAACACCGGAACACTGGACGCAGATGAGGTACGTATGTGTGTTTGGCCGCCAGGACATTTAGTGAGGAGTTGAAAAGAAAATTGGGAAATGTAAAAAGCGTTGTTATTGTGATATATAAAGTGTGTGTAAATGTATATTTTGTCCAGTCAGACATTAATTCAAACACAGCGGCGTGTGCAAACTTGTGTCAGTTGTGTACGCTTTAGCCTCAGCATACTTTGCTTGCAGATATTTCACGCCCAGCTCTTTTCACGTTAAATTAAATATTATGATTATATCGCACAGATAAAAAAAGCATACAACGAATGGAATAAAACAAAAAAACTATCGGCTATCTGCTAAATTTGGACAGCCATGTAATGACGGTTTTAAGGAAAAAGTTTAATCAGCAGTCAGATATAAAGAACACGCTTTATCGTCTCCATAAAGAAAGGCTTTAGAAACTGCGACGTGTGTCTGTCAGAAAGGACAACAACAACATTATAACATTGAATTAAAGATGGCCAGGAGTTGAATTGTGTTGTGTGTGTGTGTATGTGGGGGTCTGTCTCTGTACTTCTTTGTCTCACTGTCTGTCGGTCTGTCTCTGTTCCCACCTGTCTGTTTATATCCTGTTGTTAGGTTGTGCAAGTATACATCCGATGGAGAGACGCTACACTACCGGCCCCCAAACTGCAACTAGCCTGGTTTGACCGAGTCTTTGTGGCAGCGGGCCAGCGGCTGATAGTTTCCTTCAACATTGAACCAAGAATCATGGCGCTCTGGGTCAACAACGGATGGTTTGTTAAGCCAGGTTAGTTTTAAGAAGTGAGAAAAAAACATGGTTTGTGTGAGAACTTTAAACAAATGAGGCAGCGCGCTATTTAAAGATCTGATAAGCAAGTGGAAGTAAGCGCTCTACATTCATATGACGAGTGTAATGGAGAGAGTAAGCATTCATTCGGTCGGCTTCCTGGCGAGCGGGCGTAAATTCGATCAAGCTGAGTATTTTGTCACCAATTGTTTGTCTATTCACTTAAAAGGCCTTTGGGTCGATGTATTTGTGATTGTAACGTATTATTGTCAATAACAACGTTCCACCAACTGACCTTTCTTGTTTTTTTATTCTGAATTTTGAAAAGTTGGCAGTCTCTTTGTTTTTGGATAAGCACCCATGGTTTTTGTGTTAAATGCCTAAGAAAAACGGTTTGTCACTGCAGTGCACACGAGCGTTGTTTTCTGTGTGTATGCATGTGTGTGACTACTCTCAGACTTCCAACATAAAAGATTCTACATAAGATCTCATATCGAAAGGTGCCAAGTGATTCAATTGTATGACCCGAATTAACCTGTGGTTATTTTGTTTTTTAATGTATTCAATTCAATTTAATTCAATTCAAAAGTTGTTTTATTATCTGAATGTATATTATACATACATTTTGCTAGTCAGGATGCTATCATTCCATCATACTCGTTGCATGCGCTATCTGTCATTCCGTTTTGACAAGACGTATCTTTCTAATGTAACAGTATATTTGTTTTCTAATACATGAACAATTCATGGAACGCAGTAGAATTGTGAGCCAGCGCCCTCTCAATATGAAGAACAAAACGAATATTGGAAAATGAGTCCTTTTGTCGTTTCTACAGGAATGATGGACTTCTTCTGTGGCGGACAGCAGCCCTTCCAGACTCGCAATGCATCCAGCAACGTCGTCTCTAGTTCCTTTAAAATTACCGGAACAAAGTATTTGGGGCGATATTAAAAACTATGGATATCATGCAGTGGGCACCAATGACTCCGTACTATATGTTTCAGGGCCAGTTTGTTATGGGTGGGGGGGGGGGGGGGGCGCGCTCAGTAAAGGGAGCGAAGCGACCTAGACGAGTGAATGAAGCGACCTAGACGAGTGAGCGAAGCTACTGAGATTCCTAGGGGGTTCCGGGTCCAAAGAAGCCAAACGGGGCTATCTGAGCTTAGAAATTGCTCAATCTGTCTTTTTTTTCTCCCCTTTTTTGGGGGGTAGCAATTTTAACTTTTTTATTTTACTATTTTCTGGCATGAGAATAACATCGCAATTTGAAATTTCATCGTTTTAACTGCTTTGCAACCATATTAATTCAGACTTTATGCAAATTCCGGCATAATGTGAGCTTTTAATGATTGAACTATATATAATATGCTTTTAAAAAAACAAATCGGCGGATTAGGTGGGGGGGGGGGGGGGGGGAGGCTTAAAAGAAGAGAGTGGTGGCTGGATGGATGTTGGGCGGAATTGATAACCGTGATGAATAAAGACTGATTTAAACTGCAAATGCGGTTTTCGTCTGAGAGTGTTTTATTTCTTCCATACAAACTTCTTATTCTTTATGTATTCTTATGCTTTACCGTCTGTTTGTTTGCAATAAACACAGTGAAAATGTTGTACTATATTCTGTTTTACTTCTTCTGTTGGTTTGAATAGTGGTTGTGTTGCTGCTGGCTTTGATGTTTGACTATTTCACGTTCATTGTCACTTCAAGCAATCCAACGTTTCGTGTGGGCAACTTCACATGACTCTAAATGCTGCTTTCATTATAAGCTGTGTTAATTCATCTTAACTCGGTAAATGTTGACAATGCGGAGAGACAATTATTTGTGTTAAACTGACACTGCATGCACTCACTTTTTTGTTTTGACGAGCATAAATGGAGAGGTAATTTGTCCCACTGTGCGCGCGCTCTCTCTCTCTCTCTCTCTCTCTCTCTCTCTCTCTCTCTCTCTCTCTCTCTCTCTCTCTCTCTCTCTCTCTCACATACACTCACTCACGCACACAAACGTCACCAACAGAAACGATTTCAGTAACATGCATATTGGTGTAGTTTCCATAGAAACAAAGCTTGTTTTTTTGTGAATGGCTGTTAGTCACAGTAATCGCGGTACATTTTCTGTAATACCAACTAGTTTAAAAGATATTTGCAATTAAACACCCTTCTGGGTCCACACGGACCCACGACCGCCGGCGAAGGTTAATCGCTATAATGCTACCGGCGCTACACTGCATATAGTCCAATCCTTTGTCGCTGCACCCGTCTGTTGGTTTGCATCAGTATCCTCAAGCCTTCAACCTTATTAGCTATTTGGGTCAGATTCAAATTTGTTACTTTTTCAGTTTGCATGTATGTATAAAAGAAACAAGAAACAAATCACACACGCACACAAACTCACGCACGCACGTACACAAACAAACACACACACACACACATTCACAAAAGTCATTTAGCAAGATTTTATTGGTTTAAAGCCAAACACACTTGACTTGTATTATGTCGACTGCCACTGTTCCCACTCAGTATTTTCCCAGAGACTTTGTCCCACTAATTGTGAACGAACTTGCAACAACATTGCTTGGCGCTTTACGTTTCTGGAACGGCTGCTGTCCTCCGCCGAAAATGTCCATCGCTCCTGAAAAAAGAACAGAATGATCCGTCATGCTGCTATGTTTGTTTGGTCTATAGATCAGAGACAGAGACAGAGAAAAGAGAGAGATATATATTTCAAATTAGGCAAACAGGCAGACATATAAGCTACACAGACACGCCCAGTGAGGCAGTTTTAACTGAATTGATGACTTTATATTTAATTCACTCACCCGGTTTGACATACCACCCGTCGTTGATCCAGAGCGCCATGACCTTGGCATCAATTGTGAAGGACAGCTGTATTTCTTGACCCGCCGCCACTGTGACGCGATCGAACCAGGCCAGTTGCAGCTTGGGGGCCGGAAGAGACGCGTCTTTCCACCGGATGTAGATCTGCACCACCTGCCAGCATACAAAAATCAGTCAGTAACTGTAAACATGGAACAGTTCCCTTTATATGTCTTTTGTTAAACGCGGGGTGTTCTTTTTTTTCTATTCTTAATTCAACCTTCGGAAAGAATTTGTTCAGCGTAAATTAGCACAACATACATTCAGTATATGCCAACAAATTGCTTGCTGATACGGATCTGCAAGATCTTTCGTAAAACACCGTAGGTGTTCATGATCTGTTATACTAATTTATAATTGTGTTTCTTCTGTCATCTGGATATGAGCACTGCTTGCTTCGACCTCAAGCTTCATACCTAATGCTTGTCATTTTAAAGTAAGGTTTTGAGATGCGTTCATTCCTGTGAAAACTGTAATTTAAAACACCACACATCTTTCCAGAGTTGTAGATCGGATAAGGGCATCCTTTACTTAAAAAGTACCCTCAAATAAGCAGCCTTCTTGCTTCTTCTAACTGAACGCTGAAGTATTTATATTGAACAACGCTCGGAAAGAAGTATAAAAGTATTGGGAATAAAAGGAGGTCGTTATTTGAATCTTACCAATAAAAGGGTCACGATTTTCCTCATAATCCCAAAGGCAAAAATATGTGGGCATGAATATTGAATGAAGATATGCCATAGCACATAATGTGACCCTCCACCACGAAATGAGTCGCATGTCACCTCGCGCGGTTCTGCGCTAGGCTTAATATAAGTCCGGGGAGTGTCTTGTAACAGTGTGAGGGTCACCTTAGTCACAGGCTTATAACTCAAAGTTTTCGCTCTTTTCTAAAACGGTTTTCACCACTGGATAGAGCATAAAACACTCTTTAGGAAAATGTAAAAATATGAAAATCATGCAAATGTTACATGCGACTCATTTCGTGGTGGAGGGTCACATATAAGACTCACCTCATCAGCGTCCAGTTTGCCCTTGTTCCTCACAGTGATGGAACCGGTCATAGTCTGACCAGCGTCGATAGAAGTCAAGTGTATCAGGTAGCTGTACTCAAACGTGGTGTAGGACAGTCCGTACCCAAACGGGTAGAGCGGTTCTCCTTCAAAGTAGCGGTACGTTCTGCCCTGCATCGAGTAGTTAGTTATCGGCGGTAGCTGAAATTACACAAGAGATGAAATAAAGCATCACGTTTTTCATTATTCGGGATGTTGATGTGGAATATCTGATTATCTATTGTTGAAAAAAAGAAACATATTGAGTTGTTGAAGTAAGAACATCAATTGCAAGTTCATACTTAGAGTTTAAAACTCATTCAAAATACGTTTTGAATACTGTATTAAACCGTTGCTTGTAGGCCTTAATACTATCATAATTACACTAATTAAAAGGATACAAGTGTGTTAAAGTTAGAATCAAATGGACGTGTTTTTCAACTTTTCTGGAAGTACTGGTACAAAAGCAATTTTTCCTCCAGATCAATAATATTCTTTAAAAACCATTGTCTCAACCTTAAAACAAATTCGCACCTGAGATGCCAACAAAGGCCACGTGTAGGGCAGTCTCCCAGCAGGCACCGCGCCCTTGACGTCGTTCAACAGGACGTGACGTATGGCATCTCCGGCAGCCTGGGCAGGATAGAAACATTCCAAGATGGCGGCCACACGTGAATCGTCGTGAGCAAAGGAGATATTGACGGGATTTGCGTTGAACAGCAGCACAACAACGGGGGTATTGTGTGCTAAAAAAAAGAGCTCTCAATAAGGACAATGCGCATCAGGCCTCGATAAAACCTTTGATGAAGGCAACGTGTTTAAATGGAACGAGTATACCCCCAAAAAGTGTGTTTGGAGTCTGCGTACGAGGCTTTTTTTTTTCTTTTTTCTTTTGGCAGCGCTCATAACTAATTCGCTTTAGGTCTGGAAAAATTGTTTAGAATAAAATATAAAAGTAGAAATAAAGAGAGGGCAATGACCCCACCGTGAATAGCAATGCAGTCAATCCAACACAATAATACACCATCACAACAATACGATCAAGCATGACGCAACACATCACACCGTCACAACAACACAACATAATAAGGAAACAGAACTAGAAACACAGAACAAAAACACTTTCAAACAAAGACACACAAACGAAGATAAAAAAGGGAAAGAAAAAAATGAATGAAAAACAAAATTCCACAAATATTTAAATAACCTACTGTGCGTGAGCACATCTTGCAGTAGGTCTTTCTGGTGTCCCACGAGCTCTGAGTTGGGGATGTCACGACCTTCTGATTCCGCTTGCATGCCTGTGACACAAAACATAAAATTCCGGCCCTCTGAATTTGTTGCATACAGAGTACTAGGCTTAATAACAGCTGTACATTTGACCACAGGAGCTTGTGTTAAAGCTCTGGTCGATTTATCATTCCTGTAGTAGAACTACTATTATTCAATACTGTTATTTGACTGGCGTTTTGATACAACTTCCTGTGATTTGACCAACTTTGGTCAATTGTTTCCTTCTAACTCCGCTTTTAATCGCGTGATTCATGACACAAAAGAAAAGGAAACTTTGTTTTATGCAAAAAGCACGTTGCAAAGCAACTATATTGTAAATGTCAACAAACAGATATTGTTCTTTTGTACAACTGGATGCATCATTTTGTTCAAGGTGTATCACTTTAAAAATGCAGTTATAATCGCAGCTTGAGGATAATTATGTTTGTTTGTTTGCTTAACGCCCAGCCGACCACGAAGGGCCATATCAGGGCGGTGCTGCTTTGACATATAACGTGCGCCACACACAAGACAGAAGTCGCAGCACAGGCTTCATGTCTCACCCAGTCACATTATTCTGACACCGGACCAACCAGTCTTAGCACTAACCCCATAATGCCAGACGTCAGGCGGAGCAGCCACTAGATTGCCAATTTTAAAGTCTTAGGTTTGACCCGACCGGGGTTCGAACCCACGACCTCCCGATCACGTTTCCCACCCGCAACGGCTAACGTCCCATGCTACCGATAGCAGACACCTCCCCAGCCATCCCGTCACTGACAGGGTATCTCGCTGCGGGTTTCTTGAGCCTCCTCCGGTCGCCCCCGACAACGACCGTTGTCCTCAGACGTTGACCGGTGTTGTCGCTGCTTTTCCATGGCTCCACTTCTTTCTTGCAAACTTGCAGTTGCATGCTTTTAGCCAAGGGTTATTTTCGGTTCTGTGTGCGCAGACTCCCTGGCTACTAACCGAAACTTTCCTTCTCGTTGCTAACCAACCTTGTCTAGACCAATCGTAAGTTTTGTCTTTTCGCGATTCTCGACACGAAAATAGTGATTATTGAATTTCGTACCTAGATAATTTAATTTATTACCTAACTCCTTACGTTCTCAATAATAATGAACAAAGTAATCTAACGATCACATCAAAAGTAAAAAAAATATGTTTTGAAAGAAACTCCTTCAAAGTACACGAGAACCTCCTGACGACAATCAAAATGACGTCAACTGACAGCGAAACTTTTGACGTAATTACACTTCGGTTTCCGACAACCCATAGGCACTCGCCGCATTACATAACTAAACAAACCATAGGTGCCTGACGGTTTTCATAAACGACATATGACTGCTTTGATGGAAGAACTCGTTACTTGTATCGATCTGAATAACTTTGCGTAAATTTTCGCAACATACATGGTTTACAAAAGCAACGGTTGACCCGACTGCTGGCTCCCATGGGGTCGCCTTCACGCGGCGGGAGTGTTTCCACAAAGCTACCCCACCCCTTTACTTCTCTTCTTTTGTCTTATTTCTGCCTTACCAGTCCTTTCACCTATATTTTCTTCCAAGAAAACTCTCCCTACTAATACCTGCAGTTTTCCGATTCCTTTCTTGTTGTCTTATTTCTACCTGACTGGATCCATCACCTTTATTTCACTTACCAAAAGTCTTCTTTTCCACATCCTTAATTCTCTGTGGTCTCCTTAAGACCCAGCGTGTTTGCCGTGCGCTGCGACCTGTACCGGTTTGGGCTGGTGACCTGATGATTGAGGAATTTACTTAGTTGCGACTTTGTAGCGCCAACACATCATTTTGGCCCAGTCTTTATCTAAGACAGGAGGTTGAAGAAGGCTTACCCGCTTCAATCAATCGGCTGGTCAAGTCTGGGTACATGTCATGAGCATATTGCATCGGACCTCTGGCTAAAGGAGCAAGCGGCGGTAGGAGGGGGCTGCGGTAGGAGGGGCGAACATTATGCCAAGTTGTTACCTAACCTGTTTCCGCTTGGAAAGAGTTAAACCTCCTATTACTGATTTATACCATATGTTTCCTCTTATCGTCGCGTATATCCATCTGTATCCTTGGCGCTTTGGAGTTGGATAACCGCTCCACTTAAGCGTCCCCTTGTTGGGCTCCGTGGTGGGTGGGGATCAGATGCGATGAAGACAAACGCTGCAGACATGACTTCTTCTTTTTCTTTTTCAAAGACCCAAAACAGAAACAAACAAAGATACTGCGTTGACTCTGACTCTGACGATGAAGTTCGAGTCAGAGCAACAAAGAACAACATCAGCGTGGCCTGGCCCCGTTTCATTGTTGTTGAGACAGCAGATGAGGCACAGCCCATCTCCAAACTTTCGCCTGTTGCGATACAGAAGGTAATTGCAGGAGTATCATCAACGATAGAGAACATTAAGAGGCTTCGAAATGGTTCTCTACTGATTGTATGTCCTTCAAAAAAGGCATCAGATGGTCTTCTCCGTCTGAATGGTCAGAAATTTGTTGATAGACCGGTCAAGGTCAGTCCTCACAGAGGCCTGAACACCAGCAAAGAAGTCATCCGATGCCGAGAGCTGGAGGGCCTTAGTGAGGCTGAAATAAAAGAACGTCTGAAGGATCAAGGTGTTATTGACGTGTACCGGGTGTCGATCAGAAAGGGCGATAGCAGAGTGCCCACCAACACCCTTTTCGTCACATTTGGTACACCAAACATCCCTGAGAAAGTAAAAGTGGGATTTGTTCAAATAAGAATGACTTTGTATATAATAATAATAATAATAATAATAATAATAATAATAATAATAATAATAATAATAATAATAATAATAATAAATGAGCATTTATATAGCGCAACATCATAACTTTACAACTATGCTCTTTGCGCTTGACACATTTAAAATTAAAACACAGTTATACAAGCATTTACATCTACATTCATAGTCAACAACGCTTAATTAAAAGCATACACCATCAAACATACAGAAAACATGAAAAAAGATGCTTCCACTAACTAAGTAATAAAAACATGAATAAAATAGGTAGTGAAAAATCACTAAAACAACAAATAACACTATATACCATCACCGATGAGATGCTTCCAATGCCAAAGATTTGGACACTCAAAGGCTGGTTGCAAACAAAAGGCAGTGTGCGAGAGGTGTGGCGGGGATCCCCACGAAGGTCCCTGCACATCACCACCCACCTGCACAAACTGTAAGGGAAACCATTCCCCATCCTCCAGAGAATGTCCAAAATACAAGTTTGAACAGGCCATCCAAAAAACAAAAACGGAGAAAAAGATGTCTTTGACGCCAGCAGTCAGTCAAAGACCTGCAATAATGGCAACACCCACCCAGACCAGTATTGCGTATAGGTCTGTGGGTGTCCAGGCAGGCCCGTCCATGTTGAAAAGGACAGAGCCCACAAGAAACAAAAGTATTTGTACACAGACAGAAGAAAGCACAGGTGGGGCTATCCCCACTGGAGACCCTGTGGGGTCTCCTGGTGAGGTTCGCTTCACCACACCAACCAAAAAGCCCGATCACAGGGCAACTCACACAAAGGGGGCCGTTGAGGTAGTGGACCTTACACAATCCACACCACGAACACTTCCGGACAAGAAAAAAGTTACTCTACCTCCAAAATCGCCTCGCACTCCAAAAATGGAGATGAATCCCATCGCACTTCACAATCGTGTTGGGAGTTTATCCGACGAAGAGCGCATGGAGGCAGAAACTTCTTAAAAACTAAACAAACATAGCCAATTTTATTCAATGGAATTGTAGAGGGGTCCAAGCTAACAATGAAGAATTATGTCTACTTTTACACAAATTTCATCCTGTTGCTACAGCATTACAGGAAACAATGCTGAAGCCAAACAAAGATTTTAATGTATCTGGATACAATGTTTTTCGAAACCATTCAGACAATAACACGTCTGGGGGAGTTGCTCTTTTAATTAAGAAAAGTGTACTTTGTAGTGAGATCAACCTATGTACAAACATTCAAGCCGTCGCAGCACGAGGGACATTAGATAAAACCATCACTCTCTGCAGTGTATATCTGTCACCATCAAAATGTTACACAAAGCACGATCTTGAAAATCTTATTGATCAGCTTCCAGCTCCCTTTGTTTTAATGGGAGATTTTAACGCTCATTCCCCTCTATGGGGCAGCAACTCTCTATGTACGAGAGGACGAATCCTGGAAGATTTTTTAGACAATCGTAATCTATGCGTTTTAAACGATGGAGTACCAACATATCTCCATCCAGCAACAGGATGCAAGTCCATACTAGATCTAGTTATCTGCGACACCTCTCTTGTTCTAGACTTTGAATTTAAAGTCTATGATGACACATTTCCCTATCTTGATGTCTCAAATAGATGGAATGGAAGAAGCTTCCCCCCAGAGATGGAACCTGAACAAGGCAAACTGGCTGTCTTTTCCTGCCGAATGTTCTGTCCAACTCACAGAAGACATTGTCTTTGATGGAAGTGACGACCCATCATCTATATTTACAAACACTCTACAAGACATTGCCACTGAGTACATCCCAAAAACATCTTCAAACAACCGCATTAAAGTGCCATGGTTTAATAAAGAATGCAAAGAAGCCCGATCCGAACGAAAGAGAAGCTTACACAGGTTCTACAGATGCCCGACCCTTGGCAAGAAGTTGACTTTCTTCCGAATTCGCGCTAAGAGTCGCACTGTCATAAAACATTCTAAAGGAACATCCTGGAGGTCTTTTTGCTCTAACTTAAACTCTAAGGTAGCCTCCAGTAAAGTTTGGAATGCTATTCGTAAAATCAAGGGAAAGAAAGGATCTGCATCAATTAATCACCTTATGGTAAATGGATCCCTTACAACCCAAAAGAATGAAGTAGCAAACGTTCTGGCTTCAACAATAGAGAAAAACTCATCAACATAAAATTACTGCACAGATTTCAAAAAATCAAAGCCACCCAAGAACGTAAACCCATAAACTTCTCATCCCAGAATGAGGAGAACTTTTATTAGTTGTTCAGTTTAACTGAACTCAAACAAGCCTTACAAAAATGCAACAACTCAGCAAGGGGGCTGGACGGAATACATTATCAGTTCCTCGCACACCTACCAGAAAGTTGTCTTCTTGTCTTGCTGAAGGTTTTTAACCACACATGGGAGAGTGGATCCTTCCCACCTTCATGGCAGGAAGCGATGATTATCCCCATTCCAAAACCAGGTAAAGATCATACAAACCCCAGCAACTACCGTCCGATAGCCTTGACCAGCTGTCTGTGTAAAACCATGGAGAGATTGGTCAACGCTAGGATGGTGTGGTGCCTAGAAAAACAAAACCTCTTAAGTGATGTGCAATGTGGCTTCCGAAAGGGACGCAGCACCACTGATCATTTGGTACGTTTTGAGACCTTCGTTCGAGAGGCCTTTGCGAGATCTAAACATACACTAGCTATATTTTTCGACCTCGAAAAGGCTTACGGCACGACCTGGAAACACGGTAGTTTAGCTGATCTGCATGAAGTGGGTTTTCGTGGACGTCTCCCTGTTTTTGTGGAAGGATTTCTAAGTAATCGAGTTTTTACAGTACGAGTGGGTTCCAATCTATCAGAGTTCTGTCAACAAGAGATGGGTGTTCCTCAAGGAAGCATTCTATCACCCATGTTGTTCAACATCAAAATCAATAACATAGTAAAGGCAGTACTGAAAGGATCTGAGTCATCCTTGTTTGTTGATGACTTTGCACTTTGTGTGCGTGGCAAATCCCTACATAGAGTGGAAAGGCAGCTTCAATTATGTATAGACAAGGTGCAAAAATGGGTAACAGAGAACGGTTTTAAATTTTCCACCAGCAAAACTGTCTGTATGCATCTTTGCAAACACAGGGGAGTCATGCCAGAACCCTCTCTTGTCCTGAACGGTAATCCTGTCAAGGTCGTTGAAGAATTTAAATTCCTAGGACTGATCTTTGACCGTCGACTAACATTCCTTAAACATATCCAGTATCTGAGGACATCATGTCTGAAAGCTCTGGATGTATTGAAAGTGGTCGCTCATACGGACTGGGGTGCTGACCACACAGTCCTACTCAGACTTTACTGTGCTTTGAGCCGATCCAAGTTGGACTATGGTTGTGTCGTCTATGGTGGAGCCGCAAAATCCAACCTAAGGCTATTAGACACAATACACCACCAGGGTATACATCTTTGTCTGGGAGCTTTCAGGACGTCTCCAGTACAGTCCTTATATGTTGAGGCCAAAGAACCCTCTCTGAGGCTGCGACGCCTGAAACTCACCCTAAATTATGTGTTGAAACTGAAAGCTATGCCTACAAATCCAGCCTACCAATGCGTATTTCAACCACAATGCTCTGAATTTTTTTAAAGTCACCCAAATGATCGAGCACCTCTGTCTTCTCGGATTCAGCCACATCTGGCCGAGTCTGAGATAAAACTCGATCATGTTGGTGAAAATAAATGGACAAAAACACCACCATGGACATTGCCAGATCCAGTTGTTCGACTAGATCTGACAAGGTTAAAGAAGTCAGAGACGAATAATTTGATTTTTAAACAGTGCTTTAGCCAGTTATGTGCCGACTTTCCTTCCCACCAACGAATATACACTGATGGGTCCAAAGCTGAAAGTAAAGTGACATCAGCCTCTGTCACAGGTCCTAAACTCGATAGGGCCTTTTCGGCCCATCTTCCGGATGACAGTTCTGTATTCTCTGCAGAGTTGAAAGCTTTACAGCTCGCTCTGAAACAGGTGTATCAGTCAAAAAAGAAAGACTTCCTGATTCTGTCGGATTCCCTATCGGCTCTTACCGCCGTGAAGGGAATTCAGCTAGATCACCCACTGTTGGTCGAAATCCAAGAGCTACATGCATCTCTGATTGAAGAAGGCAAAATGATTGTGTTTGCATGGGTGCCATCCCATGTTGGAAATAGAGGCAACTCTGCAGCTGATCAAGCAGCTAAAGAAGCCAGAGAAACAATCATCACTGACAAACACAAAGCATTCAGATTTCAGAACTCGCACCAACATGTACATAAAACACCTATGGCAGAGCGAATGGGACGAATGTGAAGAAAATAAACTTCATAAGATCGTCCCCCAGCTGTCGGACAGCCTACCCCAATGTCGCCTCAACAGGAAAGAAGAGACAGTTCTCTGTCGCTTACACATTGGGCACAGTCACATTACACATTCTTATCTGCTGAAAAGGGAAGATCCACCATACTGTTTTGGATGTGACGAACCATGGACATTACAACATGTCCTCACCAAATGTGTAGACGTTCAAGAATTTCGAGACAAACACTACATTGCAGAAACGATGAAGGTTTTATTCCGGGATGTTCCCCCGGACACGATTTTTAACTTTTTAAAAGAGATCAAGATTTTTTTTACAAGATGTGAAGTACCAGAAGTGATAATAATACATTTTTAGAACCTTCTTTTGCAGTGATAGATCTGAATGTAAATAGTCTGAAACGTAGAACTTGCCATGTAAAGTGAAAAAGAAAATAACTGCATCGGTCTCGAATAGCAGCTAGCATCTGCTGAAGGGACATTAAACTCCACAAACCAACCAACCAACCAACCCGACTGCTGACTATGTGAGGGGTGTGTCCTTTGACACAGTGGAGGCTGCGTGTCCCTTGAAGTGTTTTGGTGGTTTCTGTTCTTGGTCTGCCTCTTGGGATGGACCCTCCTCCAAAGAATTTGAAGGACCGCTTGCTGTGACAGTGAAGATTGGTCTGGAGTGGTCGTTGAAGCTTTTGCCTGCCAAAGTCATACAGCTCTTCAGCAGTTGCAATGCTGACTTGTGGACGCTTCACTGCAAGGCTTGAAATGCGTTTGATCACTCCAATTTCTGCGTCACAGGGACCCTTACCCTGGCGGCTTCCAAAAAAAAGCTTTTCTTGTGGAATGCCAACATCTTCCTCCGAGTACGAAGTGTCCACAAAACTTGTTTTGCACTTGTATTGAGAAGAGCAACCGTCGCTAAAATGGGGAAAGGTCTAACCACATTTGCTTCTGTAAAGGTCTAACCACATTTGCTTCTGTAGAAAATTCGTTTTAAGTGACCGACCTAAGAATTCATCAGCTTTGGAGAATGACTCAGATGGGTTTTGCACATTATGCATCGTTTGGCCGTACAATGGTAACACCCCGGTGTTCTTGAGCCTGGGAGCAGGGGCAGTGGTGAAGGCATGAGGATGTTCTTCAGTGACCTGGTGTTGCGTTACCCGACCATTGGAGGCTCTGGTGCAGCTCGCTTCATCCTGTCGCTCATGTTTGTCATCTCTTGGTGGAGTTCTCTCATCCATGTCCGAAGAGGAGGATTGTCAGGATGGTGGGTGACTACAAATGGAATTCTGCCACTTTTCTTCTGTTCTTTATACTGAAAACACTGGCTCCTGGTGGTGTTGGTAGCTTTAGTCCTGGCATTATTGATGATGCGTTGTTTGTGTCCTCTTCTCTTCAGTTGCTTGCTGAGTTCATCACACTGGGTTTCAAATGACGTTGAGGTTGAACAAATGCGTCTTAGTCGAAGGAAAAGGATGTAGGGGGTGTTCTTGATGTTATGGCGGGGGTGTCTGAGAGTCTGTTGGTTTAGAGTATCGGTCAGTTCATGTAGCGGTCTTGAACTGTCGTGAGAATGTCCAGGAACGAAACGGCTTGATGTGATGACACTGAGGTGAATTTGCTGCTTGGGTGATAGCTGTTGATGAACGTGATGAATGTGTCCAGGTCTTCATCAGAGCCCGTCCATAGTAGTAGGATGTCATCCATGAACCGTTTTCAACAGTCCCCGTTGACAGGTACCGGACTGTTTTGTAGAAGCTGTTCCTGCAATTGGCTCACAAACAAACACGCCCCTGATGGTGCAAGAGGTGTGTTACGAAGCGGTTTACTCATATTTTTGGTAATGTGTATTTTTGTAAATAGAATAGACTATAGCGATGGTCAGACATTGAAAAGGGCTATAGGCTGCATAACGGCACGTTGACAGCAGTTGAACCTTTGTGTAATTGACAAGGTTTTTCACGTGCAAGTGATGCAGACGACAGCAATGTCATAGCAAGAACGACTTTGTAAAATCAGTCGCCGTCAAGGAGCCAAGCTCGACTCGTGTTTTTATTAACACTCTAGCAGACGGGCTCCTGTTTTTATGTATTTGACTGAAGAAGGATGAAGACTGACGAACTTTCCCTTCCAGTCTACATGATATCTTCTATTTCATATCCATGCCAGTCCGGCGACTGTACTAACTGTTGGGTTTACACTCTTTTGAGGTATGTTTGAAACCGGTTATATTTTCATGTCATGTTGTCGTATGTGAGAAGAGTGACTGTTTCAATGTTTAGCGTTATTGTGTAGGCCTAAGCTATTGTGTTACACTGCTTAAAAATGTGAGGGTTTTGCGTAACGTTTTCTTGGCTTTAGAAAACAGGAATTAACGTGTAAATAATTATATTGGCTCATGCAGCTTAATATGTTGGACGAGTGAGTATTTTTATTGTGCGAGTGAAAGAAACTAAAGACAAGTTGACTTATGGACTATAAACTTTACAGTGTTCCAACTGGAGGGTTTTCATCGGCGGAGGCTGAACTGAACTGGTGACTGCAGCTTGGTGTACATGGCCATGGCCATGGAGAGCTGGCAGAGTTCTACCGTCAGCCGCCGAGACGATCTGGAAGGATGACATTCAAGTGCTACGTCAAGCAACGTTTGCTCGTCGTGAGGATGCACCCTTGTCAGTCGTCTGAAGGACTTACAGCCATACCAACATCTTGAGGGCCGGAAGATGGCAGTAGGGTAACGTACAGTAGAATATCTATTCGTCTTACCTGTTAAGCTGCTTTGTTTGAGCCAAAAGGTGTCTGCGTCTTGGACTGTAGAGTTTCTTGCCCTAGAGTACTGGTCGAGGTCCGGAAATGATTTTGTGATGTAAAAAGCTTTGTAAATAATAATAATTAGTCTTGGCAGTGCCAAGATCCATTTAACACCAGGTTTTTGCGTGTGTGAGTGCGTGTGCGCTTGTGCCTTGTAAGCTACTGTAGCGGACAACTATTCAGGTTACATTCAAGCCTATAAACAAACACTATAAACCGGGCTATACCACCCCATAACAAGGTGTTCCCATTGCCGTGCCAGATACTTGTTTGTAAGTCTGGTTCTCAAATGTGAAGACGTTGTTCTTTAGAACATGATCTGCCACCTTTACCACAACATCGGCTGGTGGAACATCTTGAGTTGGGTAAGTAGTAACGTAACGTAGTGGTGGATGGCAGATGTCATCTCGTCCTGAGGGATGTTTGTATACAATGCTTTCACATCGATGGAAATGAGTTTTGTCGTTGGTGGAAATGGGCCGAACTTTGTGTTCCAGTCATCAATGGTCGGTAGAAGATGTGTTGAGTCTTTCACATAGCTCGGCAAGCAACTGACGTGCTCCTGGCGCCAGCTGTCCACCAACTTGGAGAGGTTCTCAGTCGGGCCCGTTGATGCCTGAAACGATGGGCCGTCCCGGTGGCTTCTGCAGTGACTTGTGGATCTTGGGTAGTGTGTAAAAGCGATGTCATTTTACAGCACTAATGTTGATCTTGGCCTATCTGTGAGTTTGTTCGCTAATGTGTCCATCTCCAGGGATGTTGCTACAAATTCATACCTATAGGACAAATGTCCTGAGTTCTTCAGCATCAATAGGACATTTGACCGCTTTCAGAAAGTGTAATAGGACATTATGAATTTTCGCCAAACAGCTTATAACACATTCCATGGAATTGTTCCAAAGTCATGCGCCCACACACACGCACACACACACACATACACACCCACGCGCGCGCTGTAGAACACACACATAATAAAAATTATAGTAAATACATCAACACAGTGTGCGTATAATGTTGTATTTGTTTAGTTTCAAAGAAACCACAAAAAAGAAACCAACATGAACAACTTCAGAGCTCTTACTTTGATTACAAACTGCATGATTTGGATAAAAGTTGAAAAACAAAATGATCGGTTTGATCTAATGCTGATCTTTTGCAGGCTTTAGTTGTTTTTTTCAGCGTCATAATTCAGTGTTTCGTCTCGTATCGTATCAAAAACAAAAGCAGACGACAAATTTAGTCAGTTGGAGTTGTCTCCCGTACTCCTGTAGCATGCACTGATCTAAAAATAATCCACTATTTTTAGATCAGTGCGCTGCACCGAGACGGTTATACCCAAACGGCGCATACCGCAAACGGTTCGGGAATTCCCGACAAAAGAAAAGATCCGCACGCGGCACTGGTAACTTCAGTGTCAGCTGAACACGAGAGCGTTCGGTCTTTTAGAAGATTTGTATCTTGAAATGAAAATTAACGAATATCGCACTGTCCAAAGGAATGGAGAAAGAGCTTCTCGCCTCGTGGTGTTAACTACTTTTATTCCAGTTGCCTGAGCACCAACAGCTTGGTTGTGTTAACCAGTTTAATTCCAGTTGCCTGAGCACCAACACCTTGGTTGTGTAAACCAGTTTAATTCCAGTTGCCTGAGCACCAACAGCCTCATGGTTTTAACCAATTAATTCCAGTTGCCTGAGCACCAACAACCTGGTTGTTTTAACCAGTTTTATTCCAGTTGCCTGGGCACCAGCAGCCTGTAGTAAGCTCAGGTATGAGCAGTTTAAGCCAGTCCTTACGATCAAAGATGCTCTCTCCTCAGTCGGTTAGATGCCAAAACACAAGCCTACCCGCCCTGGACCTGCAGCCCAGAATAGGCAGACATGGCCGGCAAATAAGAGGGCCACAAAGACGACGACAGGGGATCCTCCAGCCCAACCTCAGCACAGACAGGGGCTACAGAGCCACAAGGGACACCACCTCCTGGGATGGCCCAGCTCCTCCAGGCGTTGGAGGGAAAAAATTGAAGCAGCGGGCAGTTGCGGCTCAGATCAGGGACACCTGCCAGACGCCCCAGCCCAATCAAAGGGCAGGGCCGGCCAACACTGACGCCCCAACAACAAGCCAGACACCCCAACAGTCGGCAGACCTGGCGAGGACCTGGCCACCCAAGCCTGCACTGCAGCCACGTTTGCAGTCACCGAACGCATAGCAGGTACGTCTGGAGGGTTTACATAAGCCGCGCTGGGCCTACCATCACTGGTACCATTAAGAATCAAACAAAAGATTTGGGGCGGGCCCAAAACCGGTTCAAAGTGAGCCATTGCAAAAGTGGCTCGAAGGCTACAGGCCGGATCTCGCCAACAGATTAGTTTCAGGTTTTTTAGGGATGGTTTCGACATTGGCTACAAGGGGTCTTTAGCCTAGGTCAAACCCAACAAATTTGAAGTCAGCTTTAGACGATCTCACAGTGGTGGACGAATGGAGATCAGACTCCCGCTAGACAAGTTAGCCAAATGCTATTCAGGCTTGCCTGCGAAAACAAAAAGGTACAGTTAAGAGATCTGCAGTCCATCATTGGTACACTGAACTTTACGTTACTGGATAAGCAATACACAAGCTTTTCTCTGCCGCGGTGTTGTTTTCTTATGTTGCAGGTCTCGAGGGTTCTCAGGCCTGGTACTTCGCGGACGCAAAAGATCGCCCCGAGACACGGGAGATAACGACAGTCCAGAACTGTGTATTTTTGCATTGTGTACAGTTAAAAGCAAGCTCAGGTAATTTGCAGTTCAGTCCATCTCATTCCCTACCTTCTGTGGGGTCAACACTTCTTTTTTAAGGCAAAAGGGAAGTGTTTATGGCCCCTTTGTTGACCCAACAGAAGGGCAGGGGAGACAATCGGCCAGCAGTGCCCTGCTGTGCTATAATTTGATGCTAAACTTTTTCATGTTTTTTGTAAATATGTTTTGGAAAATTGATTTTGAAATTGCTATGATTTTTCACAAAAGTTAAATCATAAAAAGCTTGCATTTAGTTCAATAACATTTCACTTTACGTGGACTTAACTGCAAACAGCTGGTGTGGACATTTAATTTGTTGGAGTGACTGATAAGAATGGAACGAGCGGATGAGTGCGCGTTCAGTACAGCTCTGATGGACAGTAACCAGCTGTAATTCAGTTTGTTAGCACATGCACTTACACAAAAGAGCTTCTCGCCACGCGAGCGTGGCGATGGGCAGTTTGTATGATTGCATGCGCCTTTCTTTGATTGGCTCGTAGCGGACCGTTGGAACTGACCTGTGCGGCGGACAGTGCCCCGCGCACAGCTTAGCTTAGCGTCACTACGCAAGATGCCAGCGAGCTGAAAGGTCAAGTTTTTGTATTTGGTGAAAATTTTTCCACCACCCACCCCTCCTCCATTTTATCAATCATGGAGGCATGCATTTTGTAACTTTGTGGAGCTGGAGCTTTGTTTCATGTCGCTGGTTGAGGTCCATTGTAATAGTCAAGAGAGATAATTTGTATGTTCGGATCAGGCGCTGGAGCTTTGTTTCATGTCGCTGGTTGATGTCCATTGTAATAGTCAAGAGAGATAATTCGTATGTTCCGATCAGTTTCCTGCTGTACATTTCGCTGTTGTTGTTTTTCTTGCATGCCATGCCAGGGTGAGCTGACACCACCGTTTGAGCTTCGGTGCAGTACCGTCATTGACAGGTCCGGAACCGAAGCTTTAGCTTTAGTTCACAGATCGCATCGGTCCACAGCCTACTTCCCTTCGCCCTGAGTGGTTTGGGTTGAGTAGCCCGCGACTGTGGCAGCTGGCATTATTTTTTCGGTTTACTTACTAACCTGGTTGATCCTTAGGGTCAGGTCGAGGGAAGTAATCCCCGGGCTCATTCTACTATTTTTTCAGTTTCTGTAGGTCTGCCTCAATCGTTTTTGCGACCCGCAAAGGGCCCCCTTTGTTTCACCCAACAGTAGAGCAGGTGAGACAATAAGTCAGCTGCTCTGCTGGGCTACTGACGCTAAACTTTTTCTTCTTATTCCTTGGTAAATATATTTTGGCAAGTTGATGTTCAATTTGCTACATTTAATCCCTTCGCTTGACCCAACAGAAGGGCAAGGGAGACAATCGGTCAGCAGTGCCCTGCTGTGCTATTTGATGCTAACTTTTTCATGTTTTTGTACAGTTGTATTTATGGCCCCTTTGTTGACCCAACAGAAGGGCAGGGGAGACAATCGGCCAGCAGTGCCCTGCTGTGCTATAATTTGATGCTAAACTTTTTCATGTTTTTTGTAAATATGTTTTGGAAAATTGATTTTGAAATTGCTATGATTTTTCACAAAAGTTAAATCATAAAAAGCTTTCATTTAATTCAATAACATTTCACTTTACGTGGACTTAACTGCAAACAGCTGGTGTGGACATTTAATTTGTTGGAGTGACTGATAAGAATGGAACGAGCGGATGAGTGCGCGTTCAGTACAGCTCTGATGGACAGTAACCAGCTGTAATTCAGTTTGTTAGCACATGCACTTACACAAATATATATATCGGACAATGACCACGCTCAGGCTAAAACGATAGGACATCTGATCGACATGCGGCAATGTGAATCGGACATTTGGGGATTTTCATCGTTATATGTCCGATGTCCGACGCCTAACGACATCCCTGCATCTCCAAGTAGTGCATCCAATAAAACAATTACAGTCATTAATCATTGATCGTTAAATGGCTAGCGACATCGAAGATTTTCCAAGCTAAGTTTATTATTTGTATCACAAGTGGTTATCTGATCAATGGGTCGAAGTTTTAGTGATTGTAAGCGTTTTGTGTTGCCATAAATTTAACGTTCCAGTAATCTTCGATTAATTTTATTTTGTATTCTGACAGCGTATTAGTATCGTCCAAGGTATTTGCTCCCATGAATTATGAAAGGCGCTACAAGGGTGTTGCTTGGAGCTGCTCGCTTCTGGTGTGGCTGCTGTCCTCCTAGAAACATTTCAAGGCGTCCTGCAACAATGAACAAACTGAGCATGCAATTGAATTGCCCGTAAGGTGGTGCACGTTCACGCACAAGACATACGTATACATGTGCACCCAGCAGTCTCGAGGTTGCGAGCACTCGCACACACGCACAAACACACACACACGCACTCGCACTGCATGTCCAAGATTTCACTTGCAAGCCACACTTATTATCATATACACGTATACAGTTTTTACACACTCACACACACACACATGGACACTAAATCAACCAAACCACTAAAGCACACAAAAAATGAACAAGAAACAAATCATGGTGTGTATAGACCAATTTAGACAAAAGTACATTTGAACAGAAGTTTGTGAGAAAGAAGGACGCTAAATCATTTTGCCTGGAAGCATTGCATTCAGGAGTCTGGTCGCCGTATCGCTTTACGTTTGCCCACCTACAGTTTCTCCATACTGTCAACAACCGGTATTATAGTCACCTCGCCAGTTTTCAAACGAATTTTTCCTCAATTTATGTCTCCATGTTATAACTCTATTTTAAGATGTGCCATGAGCACTTCTAGGTGGATACAAAGAGTACCGAAATAGATGATGAGTACGACCCGAATTAGCTCTTAGACACTAGAGACAGCGAAAGATGAACGAAATCGAATACACACACTAAAAGAAAAAGAAATCGCATAAAGAGAAAGATAGGAGTCTCCTACCAGGCAAAATACGCCAGCTGTCCTTGTACCACAAAGCCATGGTCTTGGCGTCGATCTCAAAGTTCACTTTGACGCCTTTCTCACTCACAGGAATAGTGATGCGGTTGAACCACGCCAACTGAAGTGTCGGCGCATTGATAGGTGGATCCTGCCAGCGGATGTAGATCTGAATCACCTGTAAAAATATTTAAACGAAAGTTTCTAAAAACGCAACGCTTTAGTATTTAAGTTCAGACTTGATTCTTCTTCTGCGTTCATGAGCTGAAACTCCCTCGTACACTCGTGTATTTTGCACGAGTGGGTTTTTACGTGCTGTCGTGCATGTCCGTTTTCACCCTGCCATTTAGGCAGCCGTAAGCCGGTTCCGGGGAATGCATGCTTGATATTTTCGTGTTTCTATAACCCATCGAACTCTGACATGATACAGGATATTTTCCGTGCGCACTTGGTCTTATGCTTGCGTGTACACACGAAGGGGGATGAGGCACTAGCAGGTCTGCACATACATAAGTTGACCTGGGAGATCAGACAAATCTCAACCCTTAACCCATCAGGCGCGGCCGGGATTCGAACCCACGACCTCTGGCTTGGGAGGCCGACGCCTTATCCATTTAGCCAACTCGCCGGTCTAGACTTGTATTACAACAGCATCTAAACCATTTACAAAAAAACGAGTTCGGGGGTTGAGGTGTGAGATGAAACATATTATTATACAGATTGCACCTGCATTTCTTAAAACAATGTATTACAATTCATTAAACAGATACCATATTGCGCCTGCTCTTACAACAACAAAAAACATGAAGGTGATGATATCCATGTTGTCTTCTGTGTCCATGCGGTTTTTTTGTGGGGAACAGGCTGGGTTGGGTTATTTTTTTTTTTTTTTTTTTTTTTTTGGGGGGGGGGGGGGGGTTATTACACGTTTGTCCCTTTAGCAACAAATTTTGCCTTCAAGAGGCTGTTTTTCGATGGAGTTAGCTCGCTTTGGGTCGCTGATCAATTTTAAGATCGATGTCTAAATGGATGGTTACTTTCAATCAATCAATCAATCAATGAGGCTTATATCGCGCATATTCCGTGGGTACAGTTCTGGGCGCTCTGCAGTGATGCCGTGTGAGATGAAATTTTATACGGCCAGTAGATTGCAGCAATTTTACATTTCACGGCCTTTTGTTCCAAGTCACACGGGTATAGGTAGACAATTATTAACTGTGCCTAAGCAATTTTGCCAGGAAAGACCCTTTTGTCAATCGTGGGATCTTTAACGTGCACACCCAATGTAGTGTACACGGGGGGGGGGGGGGGGGGGGGGTTCGGACACACGAAGAGAGTCTGCACACACAGTTGACTCTGTGAAATAAATTTCCGCCGAACCTGGGATCGAACTCACGCTGACAGCGGCCAACTGAATACAAATCCAGCGCGCTACCAACTGAGCTATATCCCCGCCCCACTCACAATCTTACCTCGTCAGCTTCCATTGTCCCTGTGTTTCGGACGAAAAAATACCCTGTGACTGGATCGCCCGCTTTTACTGCCGCATTGTCGATATCTAATTCGGTGTAGTCAAATTTCGTATAGGACAGTCCGTAGCCAAATGGGTAGAGGGGGTCCCCCTCAAAGTAGCGGTACGTTCTGCCTTGCATCGAGTAGTTCACCATCGGAGGAAGCTGGAAGAAAACAGAAAACAAATTTGTTATAATTATGTTTCTGAAGATGAACGATATTACTTTTAAAACAAGTCGCATAAGGCGAAATTACTACATTTAGTCAAGCTGTCGAACTCACGGAATGAAACTGAACGCACTGTATTTTTTCACCAAGACAGTACAGCTTCGTCAATCCCCGCGGGAAGGAAATCGCTCACCTCCCACGTGCAAAACGTAGTGATATTGACACGCCAGATTAGCGCGGTAGGGTATTGTGCTAAGCAAGAAAGTGCGCTTTTCTGTATTCTTGTTAACTTTCTGAGCTTGTTTTGAATACAACCTATCATATCTATATGTTTTTGGAATCAGGAAATGATAAAGAATAAGATGAAATAATTTTTGGATCGATTTCTTAAATTTTAATCGTAAGACTAATTAATAATCTATTTTCGTTAATTGTGATCACATTTTAAGAGTAAACATGACATATGTATATATTTTTAGATTCAGAATGTGATGAAGAAAACGATGCAATCAATTTTAAATGTGTTTGCGAAAAAATCGATTTTAATAACAACTTTAATGAGCAAGCTCATTAATTAATTTTTAAGCCTCCAAGCTGAAATGCAATACCAAAGTTCGGGCTTTGTCGAAGGTTACTTGACCAAAATTTCAACCAATTTGGTTGAAAAATAAGAGCGTGACAGTGCCGCCTCAACTTTCACGAAAAGCCGGATATGACTTCATCAAAGACATTTATCAAAAAAATGAGAGAAAAAATCTGGAGATACCATACTCAGGATCTCTCATGTCAAGTTTCATGAAGATCGGTCCAGTAGTTTTCCCTGAATCGCTCTACACACACACACACACACACACACACAGACACACACACACACACACACACACACACACACACACACACACACACACACACACACACACACACACACACACACACTCACACACATACACCACGACCCTCGTCTCGATTCCCCCCTCTACGTTAAAACATTTAGTCAAAACTTGACTAAATGTAAACAAGTCGCGTAAGGCGAAATAACAACATTTAGTCAAGATGTCGAACTCACAGAATGAAACTGAACGCACTGCTTTTTTCACCAAGACCACATACTCGTAGTTTCGTCAGTCCACCGCTCGTGGCAAAGGCAGTGAAATCGACAAGCCATGCAGAATAGTGCAGTAGTGGTTGCGCTGAGCAGGATAACACGCTTTTCTGTATGTCTATTTGTTTTAGCTTACTGAGTTTGTTTTTAATCCAAACATATCATATCTATATGTTTTTGGAATCAGGGACCGACAAGGAATAAGATGAAATTGTTTTTAAATCGATTTCGGAAAATTAATTTTAATCATAATTTTCATATTTTTAATTTTCAGAGCTTGTTTGTAATCCAAATATAACATATGTATATGTTTTTGGAATCAGACAATGACGAAGAATAAGATGACATTATTTTTGGATCGTTTAATATAAAAAAAAAATTAATTACAAGTTTCCGATTTTTAATGACCAAACTCATTCATTAGTTTTTAAGCCACCAAGCTGGAATGCAATACCAAAGTCCGGCCTTCGTCGAAGATTGCTTGGCCAACATTTCAATCAATTTGATTGAAAAATGAGAGTGTGACAGTGCCGCCTCAACTTTTACAAAAAGCCGGATATGACGTAATCAAAGGTATTTATCGAAAAAAGGAAAAAACGTCCGGGAATATCATTCCCAGGAACTCTCATGTCAAATTTCATAAAGATCGGTCCAGTAGTTTAGTCTGAATCGCTCTATACACACGCACAGACACACACACACACACACACACACACACACACGCACACACACACACACACACACACACATACACCACGACCCTCGTCTCGATTCCCCCTCTATGTTAAAACATTTAGCCAAAACTTGACTAAATGTAAAAACAGCTGATGGTAGGCAACTTTGAAAGAAAACGTTTTGCTGCGACATGCACCCAAAGGGATTTAACACAGTGATATCCCAGTCACGCGTGTTTTTTTCTTACCTGTGACGCAAACATGGGCCAAGTGTACGGCAGTCTCCCAGCAGGCACTGCGCCTTTGACGTCATTAAGCAGGACGTGACGTAATGCATCGCCCGCTGCCTGAGCAGGCAGAAAGCCCTGCATGATGGCGGACACGCGTGGATCCTGATCAGCAAACGAGATGTTGACAGGGCCGGCGCTGAACACTAGAAGAATGATGGGAGTCTTGGTTGGATCTGAAAGCAATAAGTCCTTTTTCGGTTTATTAGTTCTTTTTCTTTTTCTTCTTTGTTCATGGGCTTAGACTCCCACGTTCACTCATGTTTTTTAGCACGAGTGGATTTTTACGTGTATGGCCGTTTTTACCCCGCCATTCAGGCAGCATACGCCGATTTCGGGGGAGGCATGCTGGGTAATTTCGTGTTTCTATAACCAACCGAACTCTGGCATGGATTACAGGATCTTTTCCGTGCGCACTTGGTCTTGTTCTTGCGTGTACACACGAAGGGGGTTAAGTCACTAGCAGGTCTGCACATAAGCTGACCTGGGAGATCGGAAAAATCTCCACCAGGCGGCAGCAACCGGGATTCGAACTCTCGACCTCCCAATTAGGAGGCCGACGTCTTACCACCACGCCACTGCGCCAGTCGGTTTATTAGTTCGATTTTGTCATTGATTATTAACAGAAAAGCAGCTTAATTGCAAAATTATACTTTTAACAGAAGTTTTGTAAAGAACCGAACCGAAACGAACTCCTTCATTGCGTAATTCTGTGGGTTTTGCTTTCGTAATCCCACTGATAACTCCATTCCAAAACGTGGCTATTGAGTGAGGTCAGATTTTATTCCTGATTATAACGTGACTTTGTAAATGGTGAACAATCCCCCTTGTGGAGTTTCGTTGTCAGAACGCGCACACTTCTAAAACTAAACTGTATGGAGTGCTACCTCTTAAGTAAATACTACAAAAGAGGGAGCTATACAGTGCATATCACCATAGCACCACAGCTCACACATCACACATATGTCCAACTAGTATTGTCATCATTTTCACGACAGGGCCGGACTACCGGGGGGGTTATGGGGGTTGCGCAACCCCCCCCCCCCCCCCCTAGCCTAAACATGTACCTTACTTATTTTTTTATTTTTTATTATTGCTTATTTTATGCCGTTTCATGCAAGGAGCGACCATTTTCCTATCTCAGAATATGACCTACCCATCAGCTTCGGGGGGCTTCGCCCCCTGACCCCCGCAACGAGGGGGGGGGTTCTAGGGTTTCCGGACCCCCCCCCCCCCCCCCCCCCCCGCAGCCAAAAAATAAAAATATTGAATGAGGTATGCATTTCTTTATTTTACATTGAGTTTCAATTTTTGGGGTATTAATCAGTGACAAAATCTGCTGCCTGAAACTGGTAATGATCATCCTCAGAATGCACCAGATTGCACCATTTTGCATCCTTTTTTTCAAAATTTTCCGGGGGAGCATGCCCCCAGACCCCCCTAGCAAGCTAGGCGCTTCGCGCCGTCGGCTCGGCGCTTCGCGCCTTCACACCCATATCTTCACAATATTAATATACTTTTGAAAAAAAACACCCATAAAATGAACTGATCCGCCCCTGCCGCCAGGGGGGACATCCCCCTGGGCCACCACTGGCAACCCCCCCCCCCTCCTCTTCGCCTAGTCCGGCCCTGCACGAGTTTTCATTCACAAGCACCTGGGAAATAAATGTCATGTTCCCCGGGGAATAAATCCCCGGTTACCATAGTTGCAGGAAGCCCTATTACATGGATAATCAAAAGCAAACCCAATAGAAACGCTCGAGGATTCTTCGGCTCTTTTCATTGGCGTTTCCCCAAACCTAAACAGACGACACTGCTTCGCCAAGTTCTAAATACGAACTGGCAAACTGGCAAATGTAAACAAAAAACAAAACTACCTCATCAAATGCTTTATCGCAAACAAATAAAACCTATCGATATGTTTTATCTTCTCACAAAGTCATGGAGTGCGTGTATCTCTGTTTGGAGAAACACGAACGTCAAGTTTAAGTCAAACCAATTGACCCCTGACACACACATTTTGACCCGTGCACATGACGTTGTATCGATAAACTAAGCGCAAATAAAAAAATAAAAATAAAAAAGAAAAGAACATAGCAACAAGAAATGAAGACATCTGACAAAGCCGAGCAAGCAGAATGACAAGTCTAATGAAAAACAGAGAGGCAATGAGAAACAAGATCGCGATTATCTTTCCTTCGCGGCACGACGCAAATCGTTTGTGTCCTTTGACCCAATTCGTGCAGTGCTGCACGATGCAAATCTTCTGTGACCTTTGACTCAACGTAGCTTCAATATTCGATTACTAATATTTACCACTGAAAACCGAGGGGTGGAATACCGAGAGGGGCAGGGTGGTAGGGCGATGGTGAAATGTAATGAAGAGACACGTGTATCAATATGATTAAACCGATTCTGCAATAACACAAACAAGAACAAGTCGCGTAAGGCGAAAATACAATATTTAGTCAAGTAGCTGTCGAACTCACAGAATGAAACTGAACGCAACGCAACGCAGCAAGACCGTATACTCGTAGCATCGTCACTCCACCGCCCGTGGCAAAGGCAGTGCCCGTGGAATTGACAAGAAGAGCGGGGTATTCGTTGCGCTGAGAAGGATAGCACGCTTTTCTGTACCTCTCTTCGTTTTAACTTTCTGAGCGTGTTTTTAATCCAAACATATCATATCTATATATTTTTGGAATCAGGAACCGACAAGGAATAAGATGAAAGTGTTTTTAAATTGATTTCGAAAACAAAATTTTGATAATAATTTTTATATATTTAATTTTCAGAGCTTGTTTTTAATCCGAATATAACATATTTATATGTTTTTTGAATCAGCAAATGATGGAGAATAAGATAAACGTAAATTTGGATCGTTTTATAAATTTTAATTTTTTTTTACAATTTTCTGATTTTTAATGACCAAAGTCATTAATTAATTTTTAAGCCACCAAGCTGAAATGCAATACCGAAGTCCGGGCTTCGTCGAAGATTACTTGACCAAAATTTCAACCAATTTGGTTGAAAAATGAGGGCGTGACAGTGCCGCCTCAACTTTTACGAAAAGCCGGATATGACGTCATCAAAGACATTTATCAAAAAAATGAAAAAAACGTTCGGGGATTTCATACCCAGGAACTCTCATGTCAAATTTCATAAAGATCGGTCCAGTAGTTTAGTCTGAATCGCTCTACACACACACACACACACACACGCACACACGCACGCACACACGCACATACACCACGACCCTCGTCTCGATTCCCCCCTCTACGTTAAAACATTTAGTCAAAACTTGACTAAATGTAAAAAACCCAACACTGACCTATATGAATATTTAATCAATAATATGATCGTCTGCGTTGCAGGTGTGCAAGTGAAGGGTTGGGGGGGGGGGGGGTAAGTTGATCATTAATTTGTGTGTGTCAGTGTTTGTGTTCATGAACTGATTGTGAGGGAGGGGGAGGGTGGGGTGGGGTGTGTTTCAGGTTTTGGTGTGGGTATGAAACGAGCAAAACAATACCCACACCACAAAATCTTGGAGGCAAAAAACACTCGCCGTCGCATCATTTTGTCCGCACAATATTATATGCACCAACAACCGGAAAGAAAGGTGACAATGGAAAAAGACTCATCTTTGCTTCCTGCGATTCCTTGCCCCCGACTCGAACGCCGCACGATAATCCACATAACAGATCTGTTGTGAGATGGTCAACGCTGACTGTGCAAGCAAATCACCTCGTTTGAAATACGACAATCCCATCGCTTGAATGCAACATGTGGGCACTATCGTCTCAAAGGCGCTTACTGTTGGTTTCACACACCACTCTGTAGTCGGAACCTACAGAACTTCGCATCCTCAAACCTGACATACTTGTCTCAACATTATAAACTCAAATCACACACAGTAAGTTGCTTTCGCACGCCAGCTTTGAACAACGTGCTGGGGCCCCGAACATGCATTATGAGAACAGAACTCGCGTTTCAAACCATGGCTCCCTGTGTTGATTTTGCACTTAATGTTGTACCACCAAAATGATGACAAAAACGATGTTTGATGGTTTGTTGCCAGACCAGCTTTTTTGTCGGTCCTCGGGGGGCATATCGACTTTTGTTTCATATTTATTGACCGCGGCCTTCGGCCTTGGTCAATAAATATGAAACAAAAGACGATATGCTCCCCCTCGGACCGACAAAAAAGCTGGTCTGTCAACAACCCATCAAACAGCTTATAATATCGTACAATGCAGAGGAACGCTGTTTGCTCCTGGAAGTGTTCCTATGTCGGACAAAACTCCTTTTGTGTTACTCACTGTTATTGATGACGTCTAGCAGGAGAGTTTTCTGTTGTCCGGGCAGTTCCGTGTCCGGCCTATCGCGACCCTCCTTCTCCACATTTTGACCTATGCAAATAAGAATAATGAATTTAAATAAGGCCCAAAAGAAAGATATGTCTGTTTCCGGTAACATCGCCACAAAAAAAGGGTCGGTCGGTTTTTATTTTTTTTTATTTTTATTTTTTTTAAACTTTTTTCTTACGTTTTGGTAACGTCTTTTTACGTTTTTTTCTTTCTTTAAACGCTTCCTTAGTTTACTTACAATTATTTAGCACATGTTTTTGACCTAGATATATTGAAACTAAATAAAGTATACTTGACTTTCGTCGCGATATAACCTTCGTGGTTGAAAACGACGTTAAACACCAAATAAATAAAGAATACTTGACTTCATTTTTATATTTAGTCAAGTTTTGACTAAATATTTTAACGTAGAGGGGGGAATCGAGACGAGGGTCGTGGTGTATGTGTGTGTGTGTGTGTGTGTGTGTGTGTGTGTGTCTGTCTGTCTGTGTGTGTGTGTAGAGCGATTCAGACCAAACTACTGGACCGATCTTTATGAAATTTTACATGAGAGTTCCTGGGTATGATATCCCCGAATGTTTTTTTCATTTTTTTGATAAATGTCTTTGATGACGTCATATCCGGCTTTTCGTGAAAGTTGAGGTGGCACTGTCACGCCCTCATTTTTCAACCAAATTGGTTGAAATTTTGGTCAAGTAATCTTCGACGAAGCCCGGACTTCGGTATTGTATTTCAGCTTGGTGGCTTAAAAATTAATTAATGACTTTGGTCATTAAAAATCGGAAAATTGTAAAAAAAATAAAAATGTATAAAACGATCCAAATTTACGTTCATCTTATTCTCCATCATTTGCTGATTCCAAAAACATATAAATATGTTATATTTGGATTAAAAACAAGCTCTGAAAATTAAATATATAAAACTTATTATCAAAATTAAATTGTCGAAATCAATTTAAAAACACTTTCATCTTATTCCTTGTCGGTTCCTGATTCCAAAAACATATAGATATGATATGTTTGGATTAAAAACACGCTCAGAAAGTTAAAACAAAGAGAGGTACAGAAAAGCGTGCTATCCTTCTTAGCGCAACTACTACCCCGCTCTTCTTGTCAATTTCACTGCCTTTGCCATGAGCGGTGGACTGACGATGCTACGAGTATACGGTCTTGCTGAAAAATGGCATTGCGTTCAGTTTCATTCTGTGAGTTCGACAGCTACTTGACTAAATGTTGTATTTTCGCCTTACGCGACTTGTTTGTTGTTGTTGTTGCGAAAAGCGAAAAAACCCTTTAGGGTCGGCGCTTAAAAATAGGGTCGGTCGGGTTACCGGAAACAGACACATTTTTCTTTTTGGCCTAATGATTATACCACTTTGTTTTACCCCCAGTATTGAACCTTCCCATAAACTAACTTTTCTGTCGGGTGGGGGTGAGGGGATCATTGATTTAAAGGGAAACCATTAAGTTTAAATTGCCATCGGAGCTTTGTTGTTGTGCGTTTATGTTGTCATTGGCGATGCGGATGTTTTGTGTATGGGATCTTCTCTCTCTCTCTCTCTCTCTCTCTCTCTCTTTCTCTCTCTCTCTCTCTCTCTCTCTCTCTCTCTCTCTCTCTCTCTCTCTCTCTCTCTCTCTCTCTCTCTCTCTCTCTCTCTCTCTCAATATCTCTTTATTATACACACACTCATTTTCTCTCTCTCACACACACACGCACACACACACACGCATACACTTCACTCGCAAGCCAAACGTACGAAGCACACATATACAATATGTTTGTCCATACCCGTCCCAAGAACTACAAAGTTGATTTCAGTCCCACTGATGGCCCTCAACACGTCTGAAGAGTTGTACATCTCGCACACAGTATCGTCACAGCCAGAGGCGAACTGTGTTTTGGAGGCCATAGCAGACAGACCATCCAAAGGACTTGTGATGTATTTCTGTGGTGGATGAGCCGAGTAGTCTCCGAAGAGCTGGTTTGAATCGTTTGCCATTGGACCCACCACCTGTTTGAACGATTACAGAAACGTTGTATTTATTGTGGGGCCAGTTTTGGTAATCAGCAGTCTAAACAAAGGAATTATACGTTTTAGGAACGTGTAATTATTCACAAAACAAAACGTTACATTTACAGTACGTCGACCCAGTAGTCTAAAAAGTAGACAGACAAACACTTATGGGACACATAATCAGCAGTTTAAAAAAGGAATTGTAGGTTACAGGAAACGTTTTAATTATTGACAAAACAAAACGTTACATTGACAGTACGTCGACCCAGTAGTCTTTTAAGTAGACAGACAGACAAACACTTATATGGTACAAATGCTGAAACCGTTTAATTCATCGATGATGTTTTTTTTTATTCTGAATTTTGGAACGTTAGCAGTCTTATCTGTTTTTGGATTTATTATCAGCAGTCTAGCAAAGTGTATCTCTGTGTAGTATTTGCCAAAAAATGACCAACTGACAAAAAATAGTAAACATAATTTATGTAGTTGGCCATTTGCAGAGGTAAACGTGCCTGTGGATAGGAAGGACGCAGAAGAAAGAGGGAAAGTCCTCGAGTGAAAGCATTCTATGTGCGTTCTTCTATCCCGTGCACATAAATAAATGGACGTATTCGCTGGTGTGCAGGAGTTGTCTTAAGAGGCTTCTTCCGGTCCCGGATAAACTCTATTGAGGGTACAGGTTATCCCGTAATAACACATCTAACCTCGACGCCTGCATATACCGGCTTCGACACGAGACGTAATTTGTGTGAATACAGAAATTGAGACTGATTCCAGCAGATGACCTCATGGCTGGCTCAGAGACTAGACTACACGGACAGTCTCTAGCTGGCTTACCCCGATCGTGCCAGACTTCTGAAGAGGTAGAACTCCGTTGTTCTTGAGAAGGACGTAAGACTTCATTGCTGACTCCAATGCCAGTGCCAAATGTTCAGGAGTCTCCACGTCCGCCGAGCTCAGTTTGCTGTAGGGGTTCATTTCCGGTGGGTCAAACTCACCCAGCCTCATTCTGGTGAGGAACAGTGGCGCAACCATCTCACGTACCTTGGCTTCCGTCAGCTTCTTTTGATTGACTGCATCCACTATAATACACAGATAGAGAGAATTACTCAGCGTTCCGCTCATTGACGCCAAAAATAATCCATCAAGGAAAGATAGCCAAACGAACAACAGTATAACAAAAGCAGCAGCAACAACAGCCACGCAAACAACACAATCAGCCACACAGGCAACAAAACAGTCAAGGGTACCCAATGCAGAGTCTGAGTACGCTAGCAGCAACTGCTTTCATGCTAATGTAGGGTCCCATAAACCGTGATAGACCTGTTCTAAATGTAAACAGTTTCAAACACAATGTAAACTGTTCTTTGCCGAATGAGTTGACGGTGCATTACAATCCAACAACCAAGCTATTAAAGGCACAATAAGCCTCCCGTAAACCATCACAGATACTGTCAGGCTTTTACATACAGTACAAACACCCTCCCATTTGAACGCTCACCGAACGGGAACATCCTAGGTGCCCTACGTAAAGAGCGAGCGATGTTCAAAGAATTAATTTTGCGGATTGTCTCCTCACACTATCGGACCGTGGTGCGTTTTGGCGCTAGTTTCTCACGCCAAGGTGTCGAACGGAGCGTTTTCGGCGTTCTTTTCTTCCTGCAGCTGTGAGATATTTTAACAGCAACCGAGCCATTGTCCTGGCCACAGACTATCAGTGATGCCTTTTAAATGTACCTCTTAGTGATAGATTTAATATGATTTGATGACTGTTTGACCTTTGATCATAACTAGTGCAGTGATAATGAGCTCTAGCACTGTTGTGATGGTGTTGACACTATATTTTGCCCAATTGAGTCTAACTACCTGATGGCTAATCTACTGTGATACCTGTGATAACTGATGATGATTACTGTTATTGGTTTTATGTGTTTGGTTGGTCTCTTCTTTGGTAGTGCAATAGCGTTAATTATGGATTGTTGTTGTCATTTACATAAAACTTATCTGTTAATCCAAACAATGATATAATTACTGTGATGTTCTTAACCATGGAATGTATATATGTATGTAAATTTGTATGTATGTATGTATGTATGTATGTATGTAGGTATGTATGTAGGTATGTATGCATGTGTGTTGGTGTGTCGGTGTGTCATGTGCGCAAGAAAAAAGGGTATGGTAGTTGTACATATATTACTTTAGATATTTTTATCATGGGTTTTATTAATTTTCTTCTCTTATTCTTTTATAATTATTAATTAATGACCTATTTGTGCTGATTACCAATTTAATTTCCTTTGTTGGATCAATAAAATGTTATGAGTTATGAGTTATAACTTTTAAAATCTAAATAATAAATTGACAGCTTGTTACACAAACATTCTTAAATTAAAAAGAACTAGCAGTTAATCCCGGCTTCGCCCGGGAGTAAGCGGAGCCCTGTAGCAATTTAAGACGCTCGCTATCCCATTATCATTAGCTTTACCTCCTTTGTTTGGATACAAAAAAAGAGTTATCTCCCTTACCTTCTAGAAATTTCCGGAACTGTCCAGTTAATTTTTCTTTCTTCATTTCTTCCCCTCATAGGAGCAATAGCGAGTCTCTAATATCACTGGCATGATGTGCTTGCTACAGGTGAACAGTAGGCACTGAACTGGTCTTGCACCATATAGGCTGTATTCAATAAATGGGAGGTCCATAATCTGAGAAAGGAAACAATGAATCAAGAAACTAAAACCCAGGTGCACATCTGCGGCACCTAGGGAGTGTACGTGCACACTATCTTGTTCCTGCCTCTTGCCATCTCAGAGGTATGGCGACCACAGACAAAAAAGAGTTATCTCCCTTACCTTCTAGAAATTTCCAGAACTGTCCAGTTAATTTTTCATTCTTCTTTTCTTCCCCTCATAGGAGCAATAGCAAGTCTCTAATATCACTGGCATGATGTGCTTGCTACAGGTGAACAGTTATCTCCCTTACCTTCTAGAAATTTCCGGAACTGTCCAGTTAATTTTTCATTCTTCATTTCTTCCCCTCATATAGGAGCAACAGCGAGTCTCTAATATCACTGGCATGATGTGCTTGCTACAGGTGAACAGTAGGCACTGAACTGGTCTTGCACCATATAGGCTGTATTCAATAAATGGGAGGTCCATAATCTGAGAAAGGAAACAATGAATCAAGAAACTAAAACCCAGGTGCACATCTGCGGCACCTAGGGAGTGTACGTGCACACTATCTTGTTCCTGCCTCTTGCCATCTCAGAGGTATTGCGACCACAGACAAAAAAGAGTTATCTCCCTTACCTTCTAGAAATTTCCGGAACTGTCCAGTTAATTTTTCATTCTTCATTTCTTCCCCTCATAGGAGCAATAGCAAGTCTCTAATATCACTGGCTTGCTACAGGTGAACAGTAGGCACTGAACTGGTCTTGCACCATATAGGCTGTATTCAATAAATGGGAGGTCCATAATCTGAGAAAGGAAACAATGAATCAAGAAACTAAAACCCAGGTGCACATCTGCGGCACCTAGGGAGTGTACATGCACACTATCTTGTTCCTGCCTCTTGCCATCTCAGAGGTATGGCGACCACAGACAGACACACAGACAGACACTCTCTTTTATTATATGTACTAGCAGTTAAGCCCGGCTTCGCCCGGGAGTAAGCGGAGCCCTGTAGCAATTTAAGACGCTCGCTATCCCATTATCATTAGCTTTACCTCCTTTGTTTGGATAAAAAAATTTTTTATCTCCCTTACCTTCTAGAAATTTCCGGAACTGTCCATTTTTCATTCTTCATTTCTTCCCCTCATAGGAGCAATTATAGCGAGTCTCTAATATCACTGGCATGATGTGCTTGCTACAGGTGAACAGTAGGCACTGAACTGGTCTTGCACCATATAGGCTGTATTCAATAAATGGGAGGTCCATAATCTGAGAAAGGAAACAATGAATCAAGAAACTAAAACCCAGGTGCACATCTGCGGCACCTAGGGAGTGTACGTGCACACTATCTTGTTCCTGCCTCTTGCCATCTCAGAGGTATGGCGACCACAGACAAAAAAGAGTTAAATCCCTTACCTTCTAGAAATTTCCGGAACTGTCCAGTTAATTTTTCATTCTTCATTTCTTCCCCTCATAGGAGCAATTATAGCGAGTCTCTAATATCACTGGCATGATGTGCTTGCTACAGGTGAACAGTAGGCACTGAACTGGTCTTGCACCATATAGGCTGTATTCAATAAATGGGAGGTCCATAATCTGAGAAAGGAAACAATGAATCAAGAAACTAAAACCCAGGTGCACATCTGCGGCACCTTGGGAGTGTACGTGCACACTATCTTGTTCCTGCCTCTTGCCATCTCAGAGGTAGCCCGGCTTCGCCCGGGAGTAAGCGGAGCCCTGTAGCAATTTAAGACGCTCGCTATCCCATTATCATTAGCTTTACCTCCTTTGTTTGGATACAAAAAAGAGTTATCTCCCTTACCTTCTAGAGATTTCCGGAACTGTCCAGTTAATTTTTCTTTATTTATTTCTTCCCCTCATAGGAGCAATTATAGCGAGTCTCTAATATCACTGGCATGATGTGCTTGCTACAGGTGAACAATAGGCACTGAACTGGTCTTGCACCATATAGGCTGTATTCAATAAATGGGAGGTCCATAATCTGAGAAAGGAAACACTGAATCAAGAAACTAAAACCCAGGTGCACACCTCCGGCACCTAGGGAGTGTACGTGCACACTATCTTGTTCCTGCCTCTTGCCATCTCAGAGGTATGGCGACCACAGACAAAAAAGAGTTATCTCCCTTACCTTCTAGAAATTTCCGGAACTGTCCAGTTAATTTTTCATTCTTCATTTCTTCCCCTCATAGGAGCAATAGCAAGTCTCTAATATCACTGGCATGATGTGCTTGCTACAGGTGAACAGTTATCTCCCTTACCTTCTAGAAATTTCTGGAACTGTCCAGTTAATTTTTCATTCTTCATTTCTTCCCCTCATAGGAGCAACAGCGAGTCTCTAATATCACTGGCATGATGTGCTTGCTACAGGTGAACAGTAGGCACTGAACTGGTCTTGCACCATATAGGCTGTATTCAATAAATGGGAGGTCCATAATCTGAGAAAGGAAACAATGAATCAAGAAACTAAAACCCAGGTGCACATCTGCGGCACCTAGGGAGTGTACGTACGTGCACACTATCTTGTTCCTGCCTCTTGCCATCTCAGAGGTATGGCGACCACAGACAGACAGACAGACAGACAGACACTCTCTTTTATTATATGTACTAGCAGTCAAACCCGGCTTCGCCCGGGTGTTAGCAGAACCCTAAAGCATGTTATGACATGTGTGCTTTCCATTAATTATCAGAGTTAATTACCTCCTTTATTTGGATAACACAGTCAGAGTTACGTCCCTTTGTTTCTTGAAAATGTCATGAACGGTTCGGTTAATTTTTTCTTGTTCGATTCTTCCCCTCGTAGGAGCAATAGCGAGTCTCTAATATTACTGGCATTATGTGCTTACTACAGGTGAACAGTAGGCACTGAACTGGCCTTGCACTATATAGGCTGTATTCAATAAAGCAGAGGTCCATAATATGAGAAAGTAAACAATAAATCAAGAAACTAAAACCCAGGTGCATATCTGCGGCTCCTAGGCATTGTTGATGCACACTACCGCGTTCCTGTCCTCACAGACAGACAGACACAGTCAGGCCCGGCTTCGCCCGGGTGTTTCTGCTCTCGCGGCGTGTGCTTTGATGTGTTGTAGACGTAATGTAGCGGTTTTAGTAGACATGCAGTGATGACATCGTCATACCTTTTTGAACAGGGGAGAGAAATCTGTAAATTCTCGTGATCTTTCACTGAGGCGATCGTTTCGTAAACATTATTCGCGATGATCTGGAAGGCAGGGAGGGGGAGCAGGGGCAGGGTTAGTGTGGGGGGGGGGGGGGGGGGCGGCGGGATGATAGCGGGCGGGGGGGGGGGTAACCCTTGAGAATGACACGGTATACTGGTTTGATGAGAGTTACCTCCCTTCCGTGGGTGACAAAACATGACTTACCTCCCTTGCACTATATAGACTGTATTGATAGATGGGGAGGGTCATTATCGGAGGAAGGAAACAATGTCTGGAGAAACTAAAACCCAGGTGCACATTTGTGGGTCCAGGGCAGTGTGCATGCAAAATATCTTGTGCTTATCTTTTGCCATCTCTGAGGTATGGCGACCACAGACAGACAGACAGACAGACAGACAGACAGACACTCTCTTTTATTATATGTATAGATATAGATAGATAGATTCTTTTTTCATCAAGACAAGATCAGTACAATTCGAAGTTTTGAAAAAAGAAAAGCCCGGAAGCAGGGTCACACAAGGTCGTGGTTCTCGTAGCAGACGACAGTTTATGTCTATCGCCAATTCCTCTGAACAGTCAAAAGCCATCGCTAGAGTTCTTGTGAACCACAGCCGTTTGTTTCGTGCATAGTCAGAGGTACATAATAACGTGCTATTGCAGATAAGCTCACAGTGAATTACAAACTGACGACAACATTGTGAAAAAGGGAAACTGGATCACACGGGTTCACGATGGCTCAGGGGTAAGATAAACCACGCAAAAATACATTCTTTGAAAACTGCTCGCTCTTTACGGAGGGCACCTAGCATGTTCTCAAGCGGTGAGCGTTCAAATGAAAGAGTGTTTGTACTGTGTGGAAAAGCCTAACAGTATCTGTGATGGTTTACGGGAGGTTTACTGTGCCTTTGATCAATCAAACAACGAGCCAATCGCAAGAAAAACTATAAGCTCTTGATAATGCAAACTTACCCAGTGACAAGAACACAGGAGTCGTTTTACGTCCCGACAGTTCCAGGTTACAGCCAGCATTGACGCAGGCAGCCACGGTGTCCACAGAATTGTTGATGTACTTGTGTGCAGTGATGATGTTCTCTATCGCGTAGGCATCGCTTATAACGTAACCTTTGAACCCCCATTCTTTTCTTAAAATCTCCGTCAGCAGCTTCTCATTGGCACAGGCTGGTATACCGTTGATTCTGGGAGAGAAAGCGTAAAGGCATATGTACGCGCTCCCGTGTTTACAAAGTGTAGTTTGCCCATAATCGATGTCAAACGCACCATAAGACCATATAATGACGATATGTCACCATGCGCGGACCATATATAATACATGCATTACAGCTTGTTCTAGCCTCTGAAAAAGTGAGGATGTCAACAAAGCCGCGGTGTTAGCTCCCTTGCATCAACGTTACATGTGTTGCCAAATCTATAAATAGGACGATCCAGATCAAAATGAAAATTAACATATCTCAACATTGAAGGGGTCCTAGACCACAATATTTTGCAGGGAACTTAATTTAGCATGTCTCCTGCTGTTGGTAAAGCAATTAGCGTGTATAGTCATCGAGTACATATGCCTTTAAAGTAATTAAATCTGAATGAATAGAGCTGAACATTGCAGCGCTGAAAGTCCACAAAAATGGGCACTCGCCTTTGGCTAGTACTTCTCATAATTTACTAGCCAGAGAGCAAATTGTACTCGCCAAACCAACCATTTGTTTCAGCAACTGTTTTCGCCTTTGGTGAGTAGATTAACATTTTTACTCGCCATTTACATATCTCTACTCGCCAATTACATATCTCTACTCGCCATTTACATATCTCTACTCGCCATGGCGAATAAAATACTCGCCACTTTCAGGCCTGCATTGCAGTATATACAGGTGGTAGTTTAATACAAGACCGTTCAATTAAAGAAAAAAGTGTTAAAACAGATCTGTGTTTGTGAAAGAACACCACAAACTAAAAGTATTTTCTGCTGACCGATTACGTCGTGATACTTTATCTTAGAGTGTGCTAAAACTATTCAAAGTTATGGTGCATGTCAATTATTTATGATTTATGAACATGGCAAGAAGACGCACAGAGGAATGTTGCGGACACTTGCAGATGGTTTTAGACAGAAATAACGTCAAATAATTATTATATATGGTGTTGGTGCTACCTGTTATAGCTGCACATCAGGTTGTAGGTGCCAGCCTGCACACACATTCTGAAGGCAGGTAGGTGTGTCATTCTCCAGTCTTCCTCCGAAACCTGATAGCGAGAACGATAATAAATGAACATGTTTAGATTGTGCAGCTTTGCGCTGTTGAACATTGATGTGCGATGCTGTTTTAACAAGTGTTTGAATTAGAATTGTTTCCAGTGCCCGACCTTCTACTTGTTTGTTCTCCTCGGACGCGTGTTTGTCTGTGTGTGTGGAATTGCGTCCGTGACAAAGGCTATTAAAAGAAAATCTGGACACAGTGTCTGTGTGTGTGTGAAGGCTTACTTCAGCATTGAAAGACCCCCTGGATACAGGGATGTTTTCAGGACCGCCGTGAGCATCAAAGTGTTTACATCCACCGCTGGCACGGACGTAGCGCGTGTCGTTGCCTTGGAGAGCTTGGATGAAATTCGCAGCGTAAACGCCAGATAGGTAAGGATCCTCTCCGTAAGTTTCCTGACAAATAAAAGACAGGCGGTATATTGTAAAGGCAGCGGTTGACTTTCTGTTTAATTCTAATCCCTGAGACGCAAGTTCGCGTCTTCTGTAATGCTGAAGAGACAATAAACAAAACTGTGTAACAAGCCAAACAGCGTCCTTCTGTAGCGTGTGTGTGTCGATATGTTTGACTGTATGCGTCCGTCAGTGCCTGTGTCTGTCCGTATCTTTGTATCTGTGAAAGTTAATCCACTTGTATGTACACAAGTCAATAAGCATGTTGTAACAAATAAGCAAAATGTATCATACTCAACATTATGTGGAATACTCGCCACCCAATCACAAATTCAAACAGCTCTGTCACAGCTGAGTACCTTGGGGCTGTATCAAGTGTATGTAAAGGGGGGGAGGGGATTTATGTTAATGATTTGTCAGTAAAATAAGACCTGTTGATATGTGCATGCTGTTTTGTATTCAAGATGACGAAGAACGTGATTAAAGAAAAATATTTATTTTTATTTTTAAAGCGTATGAGAGGGAGGGGCTTCCAAAATGAGGCAAAGGTACAGGAGGCAGGCAAGACGGGGATCTGCCCCCGGCTGTTGTAGAAATATAGCATTTGAAAGGGGTATTTTGGGTCTATCCTTCAGATGAAAAAAAATGGGGGGGGGGGGGGGCTCACTGAACCCTGGACCCCCCCCCCCCCCAAGATCCAACCCAGTTACTCTAAATTCATGTTATTTCCAAAAACAAGGTTGTCGGTACCTGATTTCTTCCCCAACGCGAGTCCCTCATGATGTTGATGACGGGAGCGAAGCAGGAGGCCCCGGTGTGGCTGCTGTAGTTGTTCTGCTTGACGAAGTCGTTGTGTCTTCCCCGCACTTCTATACCTGTCGTCTGGGCAACACGAAATATCAGGTCGGGACTGAAACAAGAATAGGATTGTTTGTGTGAAGACACTATTCTGCATTGTGTCGGCTTTGGGGTATCAATAGTGTCTAAAAGGTGATTATTTTGTTCTTCTCTTCGTTTTATTTGATCTTACAAACTACATGGAATCAACCGGCCCCCGTAGCGCAGTGGTAAGCGCATCGGGCTGTGGGTTTTTCGGGCTACGGTCGGCTCCTACCCAGAGTGGAAGTGCTATGGTTCCTATGGGAAGGCTGGAATCACACAGCCGAGTGTCATTCACTTAACGAATGCGACTTTGAGGGTGCTCAGGTTCTGTATACCTGACCAACACCGCAGGTGCTGCAGTTCTCGGGCCTGGTTGACACCAGGATATATTATGACAGTAAGCGTAGAGTGCTGCCCTGTCACGTAGTCTCAAACCAAATTGGAAATCCATAGCATCATCATTATAATCATCCTCATCTCATTAATCATCCAAAATTATAAAATGTCCTTGCTCTTGTGGCCCTTCATGCCCGGAGCTCTCATGGTGACCTTGGTCTCATTGTTCCTGTTCCATCCTTCCCTGAATAGTACTTCTGCTGTCAGTCTTCAACGTGTGACGTTCTGGGGGGCCAGTAACCAGGTTAGGTAAATAAAAAGAAGACACAACAGGTAACAGGTTAGGTAAATAAAAAGAAGACACGCCAGTAAACAGGTTAGGTAAATAAAAAGAAGACACGCCAGTTAACAGGTGGGGTAGATAAAAAGAAGACACGCCAGTTAACAGGTTCGGTAAATAAAAAGAAGACACGCCAGTTAACAGGTGGGGTAGATAAAAAGAAGACACGCCAGTTAACAGGTTCGGTAAATAAAAAGAAGACACGCCAGTTAACAGGTCAGGTAAATAAAAAGAAGACACGCCAGTAACCAGGTTAGGTAAATATAAAGAAGACACGCCAGTAAACAGGTTAGGTAAATATAAAGAAGACACGCCAGTAACCAGGTTAGGTAAATATAAAGAAGACACGCCAGTAACCAGGTTAGGGACGAATCTAAAAACTATTTAATAATAACAAATAACCAATATTGTCCTTCTCATGAAAAACTGTTTGAAACGAGTTACGCCACGATTCTACGACGACGTCGATTTGCTATGGTCAGGTTGATGCTGCTTAACGTACCTGAAGGCTGCGGCCAGTCCAATACTCTGTGGAAAAGACGTGGCATTGTTGTCCACATCACCTCTCAGGCATTCCGTATCCCACTGATAGGGCTTGATGTCTAGTCGGCTAATTCCGTTCATCGACCAACCTGCCCCAAAAAGTAATGTAATGGATCAATCAAGTAATTAATCTATTAGCTAGTCTATTCTTTCTATTATGAATCTGTTTTTGTCAAACCATTTTTTCTCACTTTCCTCTAAAAAGAAATTCTTCACGCTAGGAAAATATGCAAAGCTTGATAAACTAAAGTCAAGTGAACAGAATCAAACAAGCAATAACAGAAGTAAACTACTTAAAGAACTTCACTTGTAGAGGGGGGAAAAGTTGAAGATCGAATGATGACGAAAACTACGAATATGTGTTCTGAGGCTTAGTAACGTAGCAATAATTTGCTTTACACAGAGAACTATCGAGGGCAGTGACACTTTCTTTGTACTTATTATCAGTTTTAGACGGTAAAATACTGAAACATTTCCGGTTAACGCTAATACTAAGAAACAAAACTACCTGTTGACATCTGAACTTGTATCTCCTCCAATGTCAATCTGTTGACAAGGTCATTCACACGATCCTCCCACGGGAGGGACACGTTACGAAACGGGTAGTCTTCGGAAGTGGACGAGACGCCTTCGTTCTTGGTGGAAAACTTGCCCATTACAGTTGCGAAGACAAGTACGAAGGCCAAAGCGAAACGATGTTTTCTGGCCATTTTAAAAACCAGAGACAAAAGTAAGAGAAATATATTGTAAAAGGGAATAGATAACTCGCTTTTCCTTTTCTTTTTTTCTACTTTTCGGAATCTGTATAAGACACAGCCTGTCCGAGTAATTAGTTCAACATAATTTGACTTGCTGCAACACATGGATGTACAGATAAATGTGCGGCTAAAGTCCAAAATACATTTCGACCTTGAGAAGGTGCAAGTACCGTAAAATCCCTAGCATAAGCCCACCCCCCCTGTGCACAGATTTAGGGCAAAATTGGGGGGTGGGCGTTTGCTAGGGATAGACCCCTTTGCACAAAGTAAGTGTTTTGCTCAACCGTGTAATTGAGTGAATACAAACCCCGAAAGCATGTAAGTTAGGTCGTGTGAGTAGAAGTGAAGGAAAAAAGAAAAAAAAAGGACTTTGAGGCAAAGAAGGCCAACCATGAGAGAGAGAGAGAGAGAGAGAGAGAGAGAGAGAGAGAGAGACAGAGACAGAGAGAGAGAGAGAGAGAGAGAGAGAGAGAAGGACTGGCTCTTCTGAAAACAACACGAGCATAGTCATTCATATAAATTTATAAAGTAAAAAGAAAATCGCCAGACCTTTGCAAGGACAAACAATAACAACACAATTCCGGGAAAAAGAAACTTGATGAAATGTTGAAATGTCAACACCAATGAAGCCCTTTCTTTCTGTACAGGGAAGAAATTACACGATCGTCTTTGGAAATGAAACGTTAACTGAACTTGGATTTTGTCTTCAAAAGGCCCAATCTTTCTGAGAAAGAAAAACCCACAAACTTAGGGAAAAAAAGAGAAGAGAAACTCGAAAAAACATGAACGATGGGTGGGAGTGAGGAGAGGGGACAAAGAATTAAAAAAAAAAGGAAAGAAACACGAAAAGGTAAAGAAGGGGAAAAAGATGACTTTTAGAACAGTCTGCACAAATCCTAGTGAAAGTGAGCCTATAGTCTCTTTGAAAAAAGCAGGGTGGGCGTTTGCTAGGTAGTTACCCCTGTGCACAACTTTTGGCCCAAAGTGGGGGGTGGGCGTTTGCTAGATGGTGGGCTTATGCTAGGGATTTTACGGTAATAATTTATCAACTGTTGTATATTATCTCTACCCCGGACATTTTAAGTGTACGGATATCTGCTAATACGTGCCTTATCTGGAGCGCAGTGTCAGCACAAAAGAGTGAGAGCTATGAGTGCTTGCTAATCAGTGTACACACACTTGTTTTCAGTGTAACGATGTCAGGGTTATGACCGAAATATTATAAAATACGGTTGAAACACACACTCATACTTCGTGGTCGGCTAGTGTGATGTGTATGCGTTTTGAAAAAGATAAACTCCTTTTGACTTAACAAAATCTATCTATCTATACATATAATAAAAGAGAGTCCACAACTACCACTCCCACTAGCACTACATCATCAACACCAACCCAACCACCATCCCCAGCACCCCCATCATCCCCCATCACCACCACACCAACCCCTTCCTTACCCCCTAAAACAAAAAAGAATTATAGCAATCTCGATGTCATCACTGCATGTCTACTAAAACCGCTACATTTCGTCTACAACACATCAAAGCACACGCCGCGAGAGCATAAACACCCGGGCGAAGCCGGGCCTGACTGTGTCTGTCTGTCTGTGAGGACAGGAACGCGGTAGTGTGCATCAACAATGCCTAGGAGCCGCAGATATGCACCTGGGTTTTAGTTTCTTGATTTATTGTTTACTTTCTCATATTATGGACCTCTGCTTTATTTCTTTATTTTTTTTCTTCTCCTTTGTATTTGCCAAGCACATCATTGTGGGGCTTTTAATCAGTAACATGCATCCGCCTACAACGTATCATCATTCATCCTTCAACATGTATCATAAATGGCAAGTATATATACAACATTAAGACATAACAGACAGACGAGAGAGAGAGAGAGAGAGAGAGAGAGAGAGAGAGAGAGAGAGAGAGAGAGAGAGTGAGAGTGAGAGAGAGAGAGAGAGAGAGAAAGAGAGAGGAAGAGAGAGAGAGAGAGAGAGGCGGGGGTGGGGGTGGGTAATGATGGTGGTGGTATCATTTATAATGTATACTTTTTTTCTTTTTTTTTCAAATTATCAAACGTTCCATGAACAAACTTCACCTCGTCTCGACTTATACAGTACTCACAATCTTCTAATGTACATTTCATTTTCCAATATACTATTCAAATCGTATCTATCACCATACTTATATTTACTAATACACATTTTTGCACACAAAATAATGTGATTAATTACCTTATTATTTTGGCATATATTATTAGGTTGATAACCAAACAAGACATCGTGTTCTGAGAGGTGCACATTTAATCCTGTATTTCTAAAAATATAATGGACAACATTTTCCCAAAAGCACGTCAACTTCTCACACTGCCAAAAAAAGTGTTCAACATAATCAATGTGTTTACAAAATGTACATAATTTTGTTTCTCTAATTTTCATTTTATTTAATAATATATTCGTGGGATAAATGTTATGTAAAATTTTCCATTGTAACAATCTCAATCTTTCTTCTTTTGTACATTCGCTTGCTAACAGCCAATAATTGTGATCTAGTTTAACCTGATATTTATGTAACCAAAATGTAACAGCGCAAGGCTCGCTCGCTTTAGACTGGACTATCAGCATGCGAAACTTTCTCGCGGAAGGGTTAGTGATCACAGGGTTCCGCGTGTCAAGGTCATTATTGTGTTCGCCTGCTCGCGGGCTGGCTGTGTTTTTGCGAAGTGCAAGCGCTCGCACAGCGGTCTTCATTGCGCCGTACTCAAAAAAACTAGAGGGACTGTATCCTATCTTTGTGCACAGCTGGTTAAAAGGAATCATATCTCCGTTATCCCAAATATCTTTCACCGTATCTAAGTGTGCTTCTATCCATTTTTTAAAATATAAGCTTTTATTTTTATACATCACATTTATATTGTTCCATAAACATTGATCACCAAAGCGATCTTCTCTCTCATAAATCAATGCTTTATTATGGATCCATTTTAAGAGAACTTCTTTCCAAAAGTTTGATCGAATGCATTCAATACCTTGAAACAGTTTTAGTGATGTTGTGGCTTTAAAACAAAGTAAATTTCTTCCCAATACCTGATAAAGACTTAATGGAATTGTTGTCCACGGTTCATATTTTCGTTGTTGAAGTTTTGCTGCCCATGTGAGTAAAAAAGAGGTCTGCATATCGTGGACGTTTATCATGTTAATACCACCTTCTTCCACCACATTACACAATACATTTCGTTTAACTTTTTCAAAGGCTTTTGTATTTGAATACTTCCTTTTCCAGAGAAATCTGAACAAAATAGTATTCAACTTATCGAGAACTTTAACAGGGGCAAGAAGCGCCTGCATAGCGTAAACAAATTGTGAAACTAAGAAGGACTTAATAATACACAATTTGCCGCTTATACTTAAATTCCTTCTTGACCATCTGCAAATGATTTGTTCAACTTTTTCAAGTCTTTTGGACCAATTTTCCATAATTTCAGAGGCCGGGATGTCATTTTTAAAAATAATTCCCATGATTTTAACCTGGGTATTCCATTTAATATCGCAATATTTCTCTTGACAGTTTTTACGCGATCCCAACCACATTGCTTCCGTTTTACTTTTATTTAATTTTAAGCGAGATATATTGGAGAAATGTGACCCTCCACCACGGAATGAGTCACATGTCACCTTTGCATGATTTTCATATTTTTACATTTTCCTAAAGAGATTTTTATGCTCTATCCAGTGATGAAAACCGTTTTAGAAAAGAGCGAAAACTGTTTGAGTTATAAGCCTGTGACTAAGGTGACCCTCACACTGTTACCAGACACTCCCCGGACTTATATTAAGCCTAGCGCAGAACCGCGCGAGGTGACATGCGACTCATTTCGTGGTGGAGGGTCACAAATCATCAATGATTTCCAAAACCGTTTCCATGTCGTTTTTATCTTGAAGTAAAACAGTTATATCATCGGCGTACATAGCCAGTTTCAGGATACGCGATGTTTGTTCTGCAAAATCTACATCTGGTAAGGCAAATCCTTTAATATTGGGGTGACTTCGGATTTTGATTGCTAATAATTCTACAGCAAGCACGAAGGCCAAAGGTGAGAGGGGACATCCCTGACGGATTCCGGAATTCACACTTATTTCTTCCGAAATCCAGCCCATATAATTTATGCAGCTCGTGGTGTTTGTCATTAGAACTTTAATCCATTTCACAAATTTTTCGCCAAAACCAAATTTTTTAAAGGACCAGACCACATAGTCTTTTGAGATGGAATCGTAGGCTCGGGCGTAGTCAAGGGCAAGTAATATACCGGGTTGATTTCTTTCATTTGCGTAATTAATGACATCATCGATTAATCTAATCAAGTTACTTGCCTTTCTTCCCTTAATAAATCCTGTCTGATCTTCCGACACGAGGTCAGAAATAACACCAGATAAGCGCTGCGATAAACATTTTGCCAGCATTTTATAATCTGTATTGGTTACAGATATAGGTCTCCAATTCTTAAGGCTATCTCTCGGCAAATCTTTACCCTTATGAATTAACGTGATAACTGCTCTTTTCTGAGTATCTGACAATTCACCGACTCTAAATGCATTCTGAAGGGAATTAACCACCATAATTTTTACTTTAGGCCAAAAAAATTTCATGAAACTTGTAGTCAATCCGTCTAAACCTGGTGACGAACCATTTGTTAATAGATACAGCGCCCTGCCAATTTCTAACACGGTAAAATCAGTTTCCAAAACATATTTGTGTTCGTCATTTAACTGAGGAATATTTAAATTAAGAACTTTACTTTCAGCATCCTCCTCAACAAAATTCCCATTTTTATCAAACACGTTATTGTAAAATCTCACTTGCTCCTGTAAAATACCTTTTTGCGTCGTTATCTGAGAGCCATTTTCATCAATTAATCTGTCCATAAATTTTAAATTAGCTTTCACTTTTTCCATATTTAGAAAATATTTTGTATTCTTTTCACCTTCTTCGATATATTTTTCACGGGATCGAATTTGAGCACTCTTTGCCTTTTGAATATCATATATTTCCAACTTTGCTTTTAATTTTTCCTTTTCAACAATAAATGTTGAATTTTCAGGGTGGCTGGATATCTGTTTATCTAATTGATTCAAATCCTTTTGCATTTGTTGTTGGTCTACAACTGTTTGCCGTTTTTTACATTTACTATAGTCAATAGAAAATTCTTTAATTTTTATTTTACATAGGTCCCATTTAACTTGTGAATCAAAATCAAGATACTCGTTGTCATAATTCTCCAAAAAGGTGTTTAAACCTTCAACAAACACTCTATCTTTCAATAAACTGTCGTTAAATTTCCAGTATGACGGGCCTCTCTCCATATGAGTCAGACTGTATTTCATTCTAACCATTCTATGGTCGCTCTGGGCAACGGATTGAATTTCGCACTCATGTGCACGATTTAAAATGTTATCCGACACAAGTATATAATCCAATCTTCTTGCTATGAAAGGAGTTTTCCGGTACCATGTAAACTCCTTGTCGTCTCCATGTGCCAAACGCCACAAATCGTTTAATGCACATTTAGTCAACATCGTCTTAAACATTTCAACATCTGTGTTGTTATGCTTTCCGCCGCTTATGATATCTAATTGATTATCAAGTACACAATTAAAATCTCCACAGACAATTTTTTTTCTCATAAATTCGCTCATTTAGACAGTTGGAGAGGAATTCGTAAAAAAGCCTTTTCTCATGAACTTCATTTGGACTGTAGACGTTAAAAATATATATACTTTCTTCATCTGCGTGGATTTCCAATTCAAGCACTCTTTTAGATTTTACAACACATGCAACGTCATAAGGAAAGGATTTTTTCACTAAAATGACTTGTCCAAGACTATGGCTGGTAGAGGAAACGTGGAAGATTTTCCCTCCCCATTCCCTTTCCCACTGTTCAACGTCACTGTCTGTTATGTAGGTTTCCTGCAAACATACAATATCAAATCCATTCTTTTTAAGATTATGAAAAATAGTTTTGCGTTTTGTCCTGTTCCGTAAACCATGTATGTTTATCGAACAGACTGATAAAGCCATGGCGAAGGTAGATTACATATTGTTGAAATCACGATCAAAATTCAGAGTCCGTGGGGCAAGCCAGGGTGGAAGAAAAAAACCACATACGGTCAAGACACAAGGTCGAGGCACGTGTCAACCCCACACGCTGTGCGGCGTGTTTTCGTCACGGTCTTCGCACACACTTTCTATGTCAGAGTTGTCAACATTGGCTGAGTCTGTTTTCTCACGTGCAGCGTCAGTGCGTGTCATCTTCACTAAGTTTTGGTCTGCAGGGGGGGAATCCCTGAGTCTCTTGCCTGGTGTGTAAGATCTTGACCTAGGGAAGGCCAAGGTTGACTGCTGTGTGCATGGTCGGCTTTTCCGCATCTTGGCAGTTGTGTTGACTCGACCTGTGTCCTCGGACTTGGAGTGGTTGGGGTTGGCTTCTGTCGTTGTGGTTGTGATAGGAGTGGCGAGGATAGTGCTACCGGTATCCACGTCTTGGTCCTGAGGGGTGGCATCTGTGTTCTTCCCCTGTGCTGGTTCTTTGCTGTCGGTGTCGGTGTCATTTGGGAAGGCGTCGCAGTGTGGGTCTCCCCTTCTGTGACCCGGTTTGTGACAATCAAGACAAATGACGTCATTTCTGCAGTTTGAGGCTGTATGACCCTGCGTGAGGCACCGCCCACATGTTCCTTGTTGGATTCTACGTTCTTCTTTCTGTTCGAAGTGGTAGATGGACGCTTTAAAGTTTCCCAGGTTTACACTTGCTGGGAGAGGACGATCGGGAACCTCGACGTAAATGAAACGTCGGCCGGTCAACCAACGGGTAAGCCCACCGTTTTCATCCCTATCTTTTTCCATGTATAGCTCTGAGCGGGGTTTCCCCCCTACCTTTTGGATCATAGCGAGGATTTCCTTGTTGCTGAATGAGATTGGGAGATTCCCAATTGTAACTTTCGTTGTTTTAAGCTCCTTTTCTCCATCTTGGGTTTGGATGATGAAGGGAGTTTTGTCCCTGAAACTCACGGTGACCCCTAGTAGTGCCACCCCGTTGAGCAGAAGCTTTAATCGTGTTTCCCTCGACTTGGGGTATACTCTCCATAGTGCTCCGAGCCTCTGTGCACCGAGAATGGTGTCATGTCCAGTTTTTCGTTCACATGCGCTGCATATCTCATGAACCGTGTAAGGCTTGTCTGATTCTGTAGGCAGATGTTTGTGTTGAACAACAACAGGTTGGATAGTGTCCGAATTTTGGGTATACGCGGCCATCTTGAAACAAGGACGAAGCCGGTCGCAGCCGATTCAATCGGCGGAAAAAACACACAAAAGACATTACCTTTAAACGAGCAAAAAAACAGTCTTGTACGTCGCTGGGACTGTATGTAGACTAGCTACGGCCGAGAAGCTGGTGTAGGTCCACTTTTGAAAGGTTGTAGACCCAAAACACTGGAGCTCTCGAAGAAGGGGCAGTCTGACATCAGACGCGCAACCGGAAGTCCGACCTCTGCTTTATTGAATACAGCCTATATAGTGCAAGGCCAGTTCAGTGCCTACTGTTCACCTGTAGTAAGCACATAATGCCAGTAATATTAGAGACTCGCTATTGCTCCCACGAGGGGAAGAATCGAACAAGAAAAAATTAACCGAACCGTTCATGACATTTTCAAGAAACAAAGGGACGTAACTCTGACTGTGTTATCCAAATAAAGGAGGTAATTAACTCTGATAATTAATGGAAAGCACACATGTCATAACATGCTTTAGGGTTCTGCTAACACCCGGGCGAAGCCGGGTTTGACTGCTAGAAGATAAATAAATAAAAGATACACACACAAAATCCTTCGCCACAAAAATGTAACTGAAGGGTCTGTGTATAAATGATGTTGCGATGCCTTTTCAAAATGATTCAGTCAAGTTAAAGAAAAGTGTAACACGTACTGCTAATGAGCGTTCTTTATTCACTAAATACGTTTTCTTTCCAAGATACCTTATAAGGTTGAGCCCTCTTATAACATATACAATATTGATAAGCAAAAGCGATATTGGCTGTGATTTTCGCAGCACGCATCATGGATTTGTGAATCCATTTTTTTTTTTTTTTTTTTAAAGAAGAAAGTTATTCTTTGTTGTGCACTCGACTGTTGGTTACAGACTACAGTCTGGTACATTCTATGCAAAAGCATCAGCACGTGTCAGTGTTTGCCCGCTCAAATTGACATGTACATTACAGTGTACCCTGTTGAAGCAATTCCTTAGGTGACCGCCGCTTTAACGTCTTGTTTAGTTTGTTCAAGCGATATAAACAATAGACACAAAATAGAAGACCATCTGATCTACATCCAGTACATAGTCAATGCTAATTACAACTCACAAAGGTTATCAACATGAGCAGAACAACTTTCCTGTGTCTGGTTTGTGCCTGGAATGGGTTTTCTTGTATTTCTGGCGAAAAGAAAAGTAACGGTGATGTGAGTGACTACCCGTTCCGTAACGTGTCCCTACCCTGGGACGAGAGGGTGGATGACATCGTCAAGAGACTGACCGTTGAAGAAATGCAAGAACAGATGGGACGAGGCGGAGCGGGTGTGCTAGGTAATGTGTGTGTTTGTTAGTGTGTTTGTTAGTGTGTGTGTGTGTGTGTGTGTGTTTGTTAGTGTGTGTATGTGTGTGTGTGCTTGCGTGCGTGTAAATGAGGAAATGGAGGTTCACAACGACCACATAATTATGCACATGGTCAGATAGACATCGCAACACACACACACGGATACATCAATCCACAATCAACATAGCTTGGGCCTCGGGCAAATGTGCTCTAGATATCAGGCAAGAATACAATACACTTTCTTTTTTGTCGAGTTGCCTGATACAGACCCTCAATGCCAAGTTCTTTTGAACTCTTTTTGTCTTTACACTCGAAATACATTGTTTGTGTTTTCAGTTCTGCCAATGGCATGAAACGAGGGCTTATTTGGTCATTTCTGGTAATAATTGTCATTTTGAGGCTAGCCTTAAAAACACGATATTCGGAAATAACTCTGTCGGGTTTTTATGGGTTGTGAAAGAGTGAATATCCTTGCTTTTCCAAGGACAAATACATTCACACGTGCTCCTACCCATGTGTTTCAGACACACTTCTCGCTAGTGTTTGGCCCCCCAAATGTGTGTCCAAGTTAGTGCAAGGGTACTCACTCCTTAACAACCCATACAAACCCGACAGAGGTATTTTCGGAATATCATCAATTGACAAAGTAAGTCCTTCAGATCAAACGTTACAGGCGTGTGTAGGGTCTCCAAGCTAAAAGCCCGTGCAGTGAATGGTATGTCGTGTCAACATCATCAGGCGGACCAGCCCCCGCGATCCCGAGGCTGGGTATCGGACCGTATGAATGGGACTCGGAGTGTCTGAGAGGGGATGTCCAGGCTCCAGGCAGTGCCACAGCTTTTCCCCAGGCCCTAGGACTCTCTGCAGCATTTAGGTACAGTCCACTCCTGCCCTGGCAATCATTTCTCGATCACGACCACGACCACATGAAAGAATCCTCGACGATTTTATTCAGCATGATTCGCCTTTCAATAACGACCACCTGTCTAAAACGAACATTTTTGGGTTGGTCCTGTGGACGGTCGATCGTTATTGACAAATGTGATTGTCGTTGTGTTGTCTTGTCTTATATTGTATTGTATTGTTGTATTGTGTTGTATTTACTCAAAAGCACTGTAGTGTACGGTATTGTTGCGTACTGTATTGGATTGCATTGTATTGCATCTCTGTTTGCATTGTATTGCTTGAACTTGATCTGCGTCTGTCTTTCGTGTCTATTTATCTTTGACCGTGACTGTCCCTGGCTCAGACGTTGTTTAGTACACATTTATTGCATTGCTTTTGTCTATTTGAAATGAAGATACAGTTGAACATACAGTTTGTGGGAATCATAATTTATTCTAAAAGTATTGTATATACGGCTATCAAAAAGAAAAACGTCACGTTAAGATTAAGAGACCAGCATTCTTCATGTTAAGGGCTAGGGATTGGCGAAGGTTTTTCGCATTGTAAACAATTTCGGACACTGATAAGAAAAAAAACTTACTGCGAAACAAATGTACAAGGACATGTGGGTGGATGACATGTGGGTGGAATACATGTGGGTGGTTGACAAATTGTTGGTGTTTGGCATGTGGGTGGATGACATGTTGGTGGTTGACATTTGGGTGGACGACATGTGGGTGGATGACATGTGGGTGTATGACATCTGGGTGGATGACATGTGGGTGGATGACATGTGGGTGGATGACATGTGGGTGGTTGACAAATTGATGGTGTTTGACATGTGGGTGGATGACATGTTGGTGGTTGACATTTGGGTGGACTACATATGGGTGGATGACATGTGGGTGGATTACAAGTGGGTGGATTACATGTGGTTGGTTGCAGTACTGACCTGATGTTCCGGGTGGCAGAGGCAACAGGGGTGGAGGTGAGAGGCAAACACAACGACTTCGTCAAGCAGGGCAACTATGGCTGGCACACCAGCGCTTCCTGCTTTGCTCCTATGATCAACATCATGAGGGACGGGAGATGGGGCAGAAACCAGGTGAGTCATGCGTTTATTGCAGCGCTAGTGTCGTTTATGAAAAACTGTTATTCTAGCTGTTTGCCATGATTCAAATCCAGACTTCTTATTTGTAGCAAGATCTGGAGCTATTTGTTTTTCCCAGTGATCACACGCATATTTGATATATTCAACAGACCCGGGTAGGCTTCTCTATTCCTGCTATGCTTGCCGTCAAATACCACTGTAACCATTTTTTTGTACACAGTTGGGTCTATTAGCTGCAGCGAGCGTTCGGTCAAGCTTTTATACACGGGACAAACGAGTCTGGAGCTTTAATTTTGCTTAATAAGTTATTTGAATTCCGGATGCTATCGGTGGGTAAATGTAATTGTATTTTTGTCAGTTTCGACCCTGTTGGGTATGCTACAAGATATAATGATCATGTACACCGCCACAGACACTGTCTGGGTTTTACATGGAATTAGAATACCCTTCCACTTGAACACACACAAACACTCACCAGCCGTACTCCTTGTTGTATAAAGTGGCATTTTTGGGGGTGAATCATTTTTGCAGATTGATATCAGTGTATATTGCTATTTCATATGTTACGTGGATTTCCATTGGTCAATTGGGAAAAACTGAGCTCAGTGCAAAAGTGATATCGACGACATTTCCGTCGATATCAGTTTTGATATCGACGACCTCTTTATTGCTTCCCCACTTCAAAAACAAAAACACCTACATTTAAAAACAAACAAATATATATGAAAATGTAATTATCCCAGAATTTAGTTGAGCAAGTGACTAAAGACTTTTTGAAAGAAAAGACATTTTGAAATACTGAAAAGTACAAGAAAAGAGTGAACACAAAGAAACAATAATCAGAGCGAAGGATATGGAACAGCCAAAACTGAGACAAATACTTCTGTAATTTCTTTACAGTAAATACAAAATGTCCAGAGAACTAGCAATATATCTAACATTGGCTGACTGTGTGACGATATCTTCTGCTATTGGTCTGTTTCGGCAGTGATATCAAAATCTCGACCTCCGGTCTCGATTTTGATATCACTGTCTCAACAGACCATAGTAGAAGATATCATCACACAGTCCGTCAATATTGGGTAGTGTAACTTGGAATCAATTAAGCACAACATTCTGTCTGTGTAGAAAACACACAGGCTGCGGACCGTTTGTGAGTGTCTCAGTTGAAGGATGCCCTTCATTATTTACAGGAACTCTTTGGCGAAGACCCACTCCTGGCAGGGGCCTATGCGGCAGCCTATGTGAAAGGTCTCCAAGGCAACGACACGCGCTACGTCCGTGCCAGCAGCGGATGCAAGGTGGTCATTGCTTACAGTGGTCCTGACAACATCCCTGTGTCCCGCCTTGGATTCAACGCTATCGTGAGTGGCTTTGTTGCAGATAAACCTTTATATGCGAGGCTGCTTTGTACTTGTTTGCCTGGAGATTCGGTCGGCTGGCTTGTTACGATTAACGGAATGTGTTAACTGGCTAGTGGCTCGGTTTCTGGTTGGTTGATTGGCATTTTCATTGGCTGCTTTGTTGTTTCTTGAGTTCGTTCTTTCTCAAGTGCTTTCGTCAGCAGAAACAATTTTGAATTAATAATCCATTCGGCATAGATATAACGATAGAAACACGTCTTCATGCACTGGTATGTCGCGCGATCTTGTGCTTTCCAGGTATCTGAAGAAGACTTGAGGATGACGTTACTTCCTCCTTTCAGAACCTGCGTAGAAGCCGGAACCTACAACCTCATGTGTAGCTACAACAGGTCAGAAATTATGAACATACTTAAACATGGTTTTTTTAAAATCTTATATAACCTGGCAAACCTTCGTGAGATTGGTATGTGTAAACCATAGCTTTAAAGATGAATTCCAATGTAAATGAAAATGTTGACCGTCACAGATTTCACTATAGGCTTTTATATGGGGATAAGAGAATTCTACCGCTAAGCTATACGTCAAAGTCAACAGCCTGGCTTCTTGTGCAGAGTGTGTTTTTTGCTGAATTAATTAATTGGTTGACATAGATTTTAGTTACATGACTGAATTAATTAAGCCAATGACAACAATCCCCACTCTGTACACAAATGTGTCAGACTATAGACAGTTGGTATGTGTTCAAGTTTAATGATGCTTGTATCATATGTAAAAGTCTAGACAAAGCTGTGGTGGTTTATAAGATAGTTCTCCAGTTATCTCTAAATGTTTATGTCATTTTTGCTGATGAAAACTTTAGTTCGAAGACATGAATAGAAAGGATACATTGTTAGACGACAAGTGAGTCTTCTTTTTTCCATAGAGTGAACGGGGTTCCCTCGTGCGCAAACAAGAGACTGCTGACAGATATCATACGAGGCGAGTGGGGCTTCAAAGGCTACGTCATCAGTGACCAAGGCGCCATAGAAAACATCATCAATTACCACCACTACCTCAACAACAGCGTCGACACCGTGGCTGCCTGCGTCAATGCTGGCTGTAATCTGGAACTGTCGAGCAATCTGTCCAAGCCTGTGTTCTTCTACCTTGGTAAGATGTGTGTCTGATCGTTGGCTATGGGAAATACACCTTGGTAAGATGTGTGTCTGATAGTTGGCTATGGGAAATACACCTTGGTAAGATGTGTGTCTGATCGTTGGCTATGGGAAATACACCTTGGTAAGATGTGTGTCTGATAGTTGGCTATGGGAAATACACCTTGGTAAGATGTGTGTCTGATCGTTGGCTATGGGAAATACACCTTGGTAAGATGTGTGTCTGATCGTTGGCTATGGGAAATACACCTTGGTAAGATGTGTGTCTGATCGTTGGCTATGGGAAATACACCTTGGTAAGATGTGTGTCTGATCGTTGGCTATGAGAAATACACCTTGGTAAGATGTGTGTCTGATCGTTGGCTATGGGAAATACACCTTGGTAAGATGTGTGTCTGATAGTTGGCTATGGGAAATACACCTTGGTAAGATGTGTGTCTGATAGTTGGCTATGGGAAATACACCTTGGTAAGATGTGTGTCTGATCGTTGGCTATGGGAAATACACCTTGGTAAGATGTGTGTCTGATAGTTGGCTATGGGAAATACACCTTGGTAAGATGTGTGTCTGATAGTTGGCTATGGGAAATACACCTTGGTAAGATGTGTGTCTGATCGTTGGCTATGGGAAATACACCTTGGTAAGATGTGTGTCTGATCGTTGGCTATGGGAAATACACCTTGGTAAGATGTGTGTCTGATCGTTGGCTATGGGAAATACACCTTGGTAAGATGTGTGTCTGATAGTT
>NC_090247.1:65510703-65525703 GCF_037325665.1 Littorina saxatilis
TCAATGTGGGTCTCTCTAAACGAAGTTATAACAACAACACATCTGTCTCCAGCAAAAACCACTCCCATTGTGCTGCTGCTGTTCAACGCTGGCCCTGTCAACATCACCTTTGCTGACCGAGACCCGCGGGTGGCAGCCATCTTGGAATTGTTCTACCCGGCGCAGGCTGCAGGAGACGCGCTACGTCACGTCCTGTTGAATGACGTCAAAGGCGCGGTGCCTGCTGGGAGACTGCCTTACACATGGCCTCTGTTGTTGTCACAGGTTTGGTCAATGTCTTGTTTTATGTTGTTCTGTAGTAGTCGTCGTTGCTGAATCAATATAAGCATATACGCTGCACATGCTGTCCCATTTATTTAAGGCAGTCCTTATTAGAGCCCGAAGTCGACTTCGCGAAAACTTTTTACCGAAAACTCAGGAGTGTAAGCTTCCTGTGGCTAGCCTCTAGACTATAATTCGCGCAGTTAACTTCGCCCAGTTAAAGACAGGCTTTAGACATAGACTTGCATCTTTGGTTTTATGAGTCTTAAGCAGTAGCAGTTGATTCCTCATAGACGCCAGCGCTAAATAACAGAAATGACAAAGGCACAGTCCTTGCAATGTAAACGTTTTAGCTCACAATCTCGTATCTGCAATGAAGAAGGAAATCCCGCCACTTGGAGAAATACCATCAATCAACGGCTTGGCGTGTTTGCGGGTGGAGAATTTGTGTGTGTGATGAATCCGTTTTTTAGATTGACACCAGTAACAGTTGCAGACTAATGTATCATAATACCATCATCCCGTGCAGACAGTAGCCATGCTGTTGATTCTTAGGGGCGGGGACGTAGCTCAGTTGATAGCGCGCTGGTTTTGTAGCCAGTTGGTCGCTATCAGCGTGGGTTCGATCCCCACGTTCGGCGAGAGATTTATTTCTCGGAGTCAACTTTGTGCAGACTCTCTTCGGTGTCCGAACACCCCCGTGTGCACACATGCGCACGAAAAAGATCCCACGTTCACAGCGAAAGTTTTCAGGGCTTGAAAAACACGAAGACACGCATGCATCATCTCTCGTCTCTGATTATCATGATCGTATTTCGATACTTTGACGAGACAAACCCAATGCTGGTGTGTCGAAGAAGACAGCCACAGCGGGCTTGTTCGAATCAAAGTATCACACCATAATAATGCCATATCTTCAGCGTATTACCAATACCTGTCCCAATATAGACCAGTTGGTCTAAGAGGACGTTAAACCCTAATAGTCAGTGTCCAGGTGGAGGTATATCTTCTATAGTCCCATCTACAAATCTCGCCAGATCTGAGAAAGTCAGTCGAATTGTCTACACGGGAAAATGTAAGGATAAGGATGAGATTTTATATAGTCATATGAGGTTATCCTCATGGAAATTCGTGTTGCTTTCCATCTCTGGGGAAAGCAAGCCGCCATACAGTCCGGCGCTACCTATTTTTCCCTGCTTGCGTGTATTCAGGTTTCCATGCCCAGAAACTTTCGCTTAGAACTTGGGTTCTTTGTTGTGTACATGCGTGCACACAGGATGGTGTTCGGACACCGAGGAGAGTCCGCACAAACTTGAATCTTGGAAATATATCAAACCCACGCCGATAGTGACAACTGGTTTTGAAGCAAGCGCCGCTACCGACTGAGCTATTTCAACGCCAAGACAGTAAATCCTAAATGTCTTTGTTTGAATTTTATTGCAAGGAAACATGGGTTTATTGGTTGCTGTCCTTTTCACTTGTTTTTCAGCTCCCACCCATGGTGAACTACTCGATGCAGGGCAGAACGTACCGCTACTTTGAGGGGGAGCCGCTCTACCCGTTTGGCTATGGGCTGTCCTACACCACGTTTGAGTATTCCGACCTTACTGCCCCAGTGCTCGTTAGTGCTGGTCAATCGCTGAAAGCGTCAATACAGCTGACGAACACCGGAACACTGGACGCAGAAGAGGTACGTATGTGTGTTTGGCCGCCAGGACATTTAGTGAGGAGTTGAAAAGAAAATTGGGAAATGTAAAAAGCGTTGTTCTTGTGATATATAAAGTGTGTGTAAATGTATATTTTGTCCAGTCAGACATTACTTCAAACACAGCGGCGTGTGCAAACTTGTGTCAGTTGTGTACGCTTTAGCCTCAGCATACTTTGCTTGCAGATATATCACGCCCAGCTCTTTTCACGTTAAATTAAATATTATGATTATATCGCACAGATAAAGAAAAGCATATACAACGAATGGAATAAAACAAAAAAACTATCGGCTATCTGCTAAATGTGGACAGCCATGTAATGACGGTTTTAAGGAAAAAGTTTAATCAGCAGTCAGATATAAAGAACACGCTTTATCGTCTCCATAAAAGAAAGGCTCTAGAAACTGCGACGTGTGTCTGACAGAAAGGACAACAACAACATTATAACATTGAATTAAAGATGGCCAGGAGTTGAATTGTGTTGTGTGTGTGTGTATGTGGGGGTCTGTCTCTGTACTTCTTTGTCTCACTGTCTGTCGGTCTGTCTCTGTTCCCACCTGGAGCCGGGGGCCCGGTAGCTCAGTTGGTAGAGCACTGGACTTGTGATCGAAAGGTCGCAGGTTCGAATTCGGGCCGGGACGGACACGGGTCAACTTTATGTGCAGACCCAGAGACGGAAGCCATGTCCCACCCCCGTGTCATCACAATGGCACGTAAAAGACCTTGGTCATTCTGCCATAAGTGCAGGTGGCTGAATACACCTAAACACGCAGACACCTGGGTAGCGCGACTCCGTTGCTGCTAGCTTTCCACTGGGAGGAAGCGACCCGAATTTCCCAGCGATGGGACAATAAAGTAATGAAAATGAAAATGAAAAATGAAATGGTTGTTTATATCCTGTTGTTAGGTTGTGCAAGTATACATCCGATGGAGAGACGCTACACTACCGGCCCCCAAACTGCAACTAGCCTGGTTTGACCGAGTCTGTGTGGCAGCGGGCCAGCGGCTGATAGTTTCCTTCAACATTGAACCAAGAATCATGGCGCTCTGGGTCAACAACGGATGGTTTGTTAAGCCAGGTTAGTTTTAAGAAGTGAGAAAAAAACATGGTTTGTGTGAGAACTTTAAACAAATGAGGCAGCGCGCTATTTAAAGATCTGATAAGCAAGTGGAAGTAAGCGCTCTACATTCATATGACGAGTGTAATGGAGAGAGTAAGCATTCATTCGGTCGGCTTCCTGGCGAGCGAGCGTAAATTCGATCAAGCTGAGTATTTTGTCACCAATTGTTTGTCGATATATTTGTGATTGTAACGTATTATTGTGGAAAGTTGGCAGTCTCTTTGTTTTTGGATAAGCACCCATGGTTTTTGTGTTAAATGCCTAAGAAAACCGGTTTGTCACTGCAGTACACGTGCACACGAGCGTTGTTTTCTGTGTGTATGTGTGTGACTACTCTCAGACTTCCAACATAAAAGATTCTACATAAGATCTCATATCCAAAGGTGCCAAGTGATTCAATTGTATGACCCGAATTAACCTGTGGTTTTGTTTTTTAATGTATTCAATTCAATTTAATTCAATTCAAAAGTTATTTTATTATCTAAATGTGTATTATACATACATTTTGCTAGTCAGGATGCTATCATTCCATCATATTCGTTGCATGTGCTATCTGTTATTCCGTTTTGACAAGACGTATCTTTCTAATGTAACAGTATATTTGTTTTATAATACATGAACAAGTCATGGAACGCAGTAGAATTGTGAGCCAGCGCCCTCTCAATATGAAGAACAGAACGAATATTGGAAAATGAGTCCTTTTGTCGTTTCTACAGGAATGATGGACCTCTTCTGTGGCGGACAGCAGCCCTTCCAGACTCGCAATGCATCCAGCAACGTCGTCTCTAGTTCCTTTAAAATTACCGGAACAAAGTATTTGGGGCGATATTAAAAACTATGGATATCATGCAGTGGGCACCAATGACTCCGTACTATATGTTTCAGGGCCAGTTTGTTAGGGGGGGGGGGGGCGCTCAGTAAAGGGAGCGAAGCGACCTAGACGAGTGAATGAAGCGAACTAGACGAGTGAGCGAAGCTACCGAGATTCCTAGGGGGTTCCGGGTCCAAAGAAGCCAAACGGGGCTATCTGAGCTTAGAAATTGCTCAATCTGTCTTTTTTTTCTCCCCTTTTTTGGGGGGTAGCAATTTTAACTTTTTTATTTTACTATTTTCTGGCATGAGAATAACATCGCAATTTGAAATTTCATCGTTTTAACTGCTTTGCAACCATATTAATTCAGACTTTATGCAAATTCCGGCATAATGTGAGCTTTTAATGATTGAACTATATATAATATGCTTTTAAAAAAACAAATCGGCGGATTAGGTGGGGGGGGGGAGGCCTAAAAGAAGAGAGTGGTGGCTGGATGTTGGGCGGAATTGATAACCGTGATGAATAAAGACTGAATTAAACTGCAAATGCGGTTTTCGTCTGAGAGTGTTTTATTTCTTCCATACAAACTGTATTCTTATGCTTTACCGTCTGTTTGTTTGCAATAAACATAGTGAAAATGTTGTACTATTCTGTTTTACTTCTTCTGTTGGTTTGAATAGTTGTTGTGTTGCTGCTGGCTGTGATGTTTGACTATTTCACGTTCATTGTCACTTCAAGCAATCCAACGTTTCGTGTGGGCAACTTCACATGACTCTAAATCCGGGGCGGGGATATAGCTCAGTTGGTAGCGCGCTGGATTTGTATTCAGTTGGCCGCTGTCAGCGTGAGTTCGATCCCAGGTTCGGCGGAAATTTATTTCACAGAGTCAACTTTGTGTGCAGACTCTTTTCGGTGTCCGAACCTCCCCCCGTGTACACTACATTGGGTGTGCACGTTAAAGATACCACGATTGACAAAAGGGTCTTTCCTGGCAAAATTGCTTAGGCACAGTTAATAATGGTCTACCTATACCCGTGTGACTTGGAATAATAGGCCGTGAAAGGTAAATATGTGCCGAAATGGCTGCAATCTACTGGCCGCATAAAATTTCATCTCACACGGCATCACTGCAGAGCGCCTAGAACTGTACCCACGGAATATGCGCGATATAAGACTCATTGATTGATTGATTGATAAATGCTGCTTTCATTATAAGCTGTGTTAATTCATCTTAACTCGGTAAATGTTGACAATGCGGAGAGACAATTATTTGTGTTAAACTCACACTGCATGCACTCACTTTTTTGTTTTGACGAACATAAATGGAGAGGTAATTTGTCCCACTGTGCGCTCTCTCTCTCTCTCTCTCTCTCTCTCTCTCTCTCTCTCTCTCTCTCTCTCTCTCTCTCTCTCTCTCTCTCTCTCTCTCTCTCTCTCTCTCTCTCTCTCTCTCTCACACATACACTCACTCACGCACACAACACAAACAGAAACGATTTCAGTAACATGCATATTGGTGTAGTTTCCATGGAAACAAGCTTGGTTTTTTTGTGAATGGCTGTTAGTCACAGTAATCGCGGTACATTTTCTGTAAATGCCAACTAGTTAAAGAGATCTTTGCAATTAAACACTCTTCTGGGTCCACACGGACCCACGACCACCGGCGAAGGTTAATCGCTTTTATGCTGCCGGCGCTACACTGCATTTCGCCCAATCCTTTGTCGGTGCACCCGTCTGTTTGGGACTGTTGGTTTGCATCAGTATCCTCAAGCCTTCAACCTTATTAGCTATTTGGGTCAGATTCAAATGTGTAACTTTTTCCGTTTGCATGTATGTATAAAAGGATCAAGAAACAAATCATACACGCCCACGCACACAAACTCACGCACGCACGTACACAAACAAACACACACACACACACACATTCACAGAAGTCATTTAGCCAGATTTTATTGGTTTAAAGCCAAACACACTTGACTTGTATTATGTCGACTGCCACTGTTTCCACTCAGTATTTTCCCAGAGACTTTGTCCCACTAATTGTGAACGAACTTGCAACAACATTGCTTGGCGCTTTACGTGTCTGGAACGGCTGCTGTCCTCCGCCAAAAATGTCCATCGCTCCTGAAAAAAAGAACAGAATGATCCGTCATGCTGCTATGTTTGTTTGGTCTACAGATCAGAGACAGAGAAAAGAGAGAGAGATAGATATTTCAAATTAGGCAAACAGGCAGACATATAAGCTACACAGACACGCCCAGTAAGGCAGTTTTATTTTATTTTATGATGACTTTATATTTAATTCACTCACCCGGTTTGACATACCACCCGTCGTTGATCCAGAGCGCCATGACCTTGGCATCAATTGTGAAGGACAGCTGTATTTCTTGACCCGCCGCCACTGTGACGCGATCGAACCAGGCCAGTTGCAGCTTGGGGGCCGGAAGAGACGCGTCTTTCCACCGGATGTAGATCTGCACCACCTGCCAGCATACAAATCAGTCAGTAACTGTAAACATGGAACAGTTCCATATATATATATATATATGTCATTGTTAAACGCGGGGTGTTCTTTTTTTCTATTTTTAATTCAACCTTCGGAAAGAATTTGTTCAGCGTAAATTAGCACAACATACATTCAGTAAATGCAAACAAATTGCTTGCTGATACGGATCTGCAAGATCTTTCGTAAAACACCTTAGCTGTTCATGATCTGTTATACTAATTTATAATTGTGTTTGTTCTGTCATCTGGATATAAGCACTGCTTGCTTCGACCTCAAGCTTCATACCTAATGCTTGTCATTTTAAAGTAAGGTTTTGAGGTTTATCCCCATTGTCCTTAGTTAGATTGTTGTTGAATTACAAAGTAATTTAATGGAAATGTAACCTGTAATGTAAAAGAAAACAAAATTAAAATTTCATTGAAAAAAAAAGAAGACCAATGAAGAAGGATATGCTAGGGCCTAAAAAAAAAAATAGGTGTGGTTACGGTAACCCGACCTACCCTATTTTTAGGGGCCGATCCTATAACTTTTTATTACATTTGTCACAAAAAAAACGAGTACAAAAAACGCAATGAAAGCGAAAGCGCCCGAGTCGCACACTTATTTCCCTGTCAAGTAGGTTTAATTTGTACACATTAGAAAAAAAAGTTTAAAAAAAAAAGTGATTGCCTACCTACCTACCCTATTTTTTTTGGCTATGTTACCGTAACCACACCTATTATTTTTTTTGGCCTAACAGTCCCCCCTCAAAAAAAAAAAATAAATAAAAAAAAAAGACAAAAGAGGCAACAAAAAAATGGGTTGAAGCAGCCTTGCATGCAACTGAGGTCGAAAAAAAAAGTAAGGTTTTGAGATACGCTCATTCCTGTGAAAACGGTAATTTAAAACACCACACATCTTTCCAGAGTTGTAGATCGGATAAGGGCATCCTTTACTTAAAAAGTACCCTCAAATAAGCAGCCTTCTTGCTTCTTCTAACTGAACGCTGAAGTATTTATATTGAACAACGCTCGGAAAGAAGTATACAAGTATTGGGAATAAAAGGAGGTGGTTATTTGAATCTTACCAATAAAAGGGTCACGATTTTCCTCATAATCCCAAAGGCAAAAATATGTGGGCATGAATATTGAATGAAGATATGCCATAGCACATAATGTGACCCTCCACCACGAAATGAGTCGCATGTCACCTCGCGCGGTTCTGCGCTAGGCTTAATATAAGTCCGGGGAGTGTCTTGTAACAGTGTGAGGGTCACCTTAGTCACAGGCTTATAACTCAAAGTTTTCGCTCTTTTCTAAAACGGTTTTCATCACTGGATAGAGCATAAAACACTCTTTAGGAAAATGTAAAAATATGAAAATCATGCAAATGTTACATGCGACTCATTTCGTGGTGGAGGGTCACATATAAGACTCACCTCATCAGCCTCCAGTTTGCCCTTGTTCCTCACAGTGATGGAACCGGTCATAGTCTGACCAGCGTGGATAGAAGTCAAGTGTATCAGGTAGTTGTACTCAAACGTGGTGTAGGACAGTCCGTACCCAAACGGGTAGAGCGGTTCTCCTTCAAAGTAGCGGTACGTTCTGCCCTGCATCGAGTAGTTAGTTATCGGCGGTAGCTGAAATTACACAAGAGATGAAATAAAGCTTCACGTTTTTCATTATTCGGGATTTTGATGTGGAATATCTATTGTTGAAAAAAAGAAACATATGGAGTTGTTGAAGTAAGAACATCAATTGCAAGTTCATACTTAGAGTTCAAAACGCATTCAAAATACGTTTTGAATACTGTATCAAACCGTTGCTTGTAGGCCTTAATACTATCATAATTACACTAATTAAAAGGATACAAGTGTGTTAAAGTTAGAATCAACTGGACGTGTTTTTCAACTTTTCTGGAAGTACTGGTACAAAAGCAATTTTTCCTCCAGATCAATAATATTCTTTAAAAACCATTGTCTCAACCTTAAAACAAATTCCCACCTGAGATGCCAACAAAGGCCACGTGTAGGGCAGTCTCCCAGCAGGCACCGCGCCTTTGACGTCGTTCAACAGGACGTGACGTATGGCATCTCCAGCAGCCTGGGCAGGATAGAAACATTCCAAGATGGCGGCCACACGTGAATCGTCGTGAGCAAAAGAGATGTTGACGGGATTTGCGTTGAACAGCAGCACAACAACGGGGGTATTGTGTGCTGAAAAAAAGAGCTCTCGCATCAGGCCTCGATAGTAATTTTTGATGAAGGCAACGTGTTTAATTGGAACGAGTATACCAAAAAAAAGTGTGTTTGGAGTCTGCGTACGAGGCTCTTTTTTTTCTCGTTTCTTTTGGCAGCGCTTATAACTAATTCGCTTTAGGTCTGGACAAATTGTTTAGAATAAAATATAAAAGTAGAAATAAAGAGAGGGCAATGACCCCACCATGAATATGAAGCGATGCAGCCAACCCAACACAATAATACACCATCACAACAATACGATCAAGCATGACGCAATACATCACACCGTCACAACAACACAACATATAAGGAAAGAGAACAGCTAGAAACACAGAAGAAAAACACTTTCAAACAAAGACACACATGTACAAACCAAGATAAAAAAAAAGGTGAAAGAAATTAAAGGTACTGAACTTGTCAAATCCAGGTGCACGGAGCCCCTGGAGCTTTTAGTCATACCTCAGGCAGCTATCCGTTAGAAGAACTACCAAGTTTCATTGACTTGCACCCAAAGAGTCAAGAACTGCGATTTATTTTACGAATTAATTTTGTACTGGGACCCGGCTGGTCTTGACCTATTTTTGGATCTAAATTTAGATCAGGTCACCACATCATGCAAAAAAAGAAACGTCACTAACGTATATCAGACATCATCATGAGTTTGTGTAAAACAAAATGGAGGCCGGAATCACTCAGTTGAATCGAACTCCGATCAAACACCACGTAATAACTAGGTTAATTTATGCACTCGCGTGAACAAGAAACTGTCGAGCTTCACAGATGTCGTCGTTGGGTAGTTTTGGTTTTTATATTTAGTCAAGTTTTGTTTTTTACTACCATAGGAGGAATTTTGAACTGTGAATGCACTCAGCTGCAACAAAAACGCAAAACGAAGGCTGTGAGCTGCACTGTGCCTTTAAACATTTCTGTAATACAAAATTCAATATGATGTTGAAATAACCTACTGTGCGTGAGCACATCTTGCAGTAGGTCTTTCTGGTGTCCCACGAGCTCTGAGTTGGGAATGTCACGACCTTCTGATTCCGCTTGCATGCCTGTGACACAAAACATAAAATTCCGGCCCTCTGAATTTGTTGCATACAGAGTACTACGCTAAATAACAGCTGTACATTTGACCACAGGAGCTTGTATTAAAGCTCTGGTCGATTGAAGTAACCTACTTCTTTATCATTCCTGTAGTAGAACTACTATTATTCAATACTGTTATTTGACTGGCGTTTTGATACAAGTTCCTGTGATTTGACCAACTTTGGTCAATTGTTTTCTTCTAACTCCGCTTTTAATCGCGTGATTCATGACACAAAAGAAAAGGAAACTTTGTTTTATGCAAAAAGCACGTTGCTAAGCAACTATTGTAAATGTCAACAAACAGATATTGTTCTTTTGTACAACTGGATGCATCATTTTGTTCAAGGTGTATCACTTTCAAAATGCAGGTATAATCGCAGCTTGAGGATAATTATGTGATACAAGTGTTTGCTGGTTTCTTTGCTTGCTTGCTTGCTGTATAATTTACACAGGGCCTACATTGGTAGCGTTTAACAAATATTTGAGAAAAAGGTATTTGGAATATTTAAGCAACATTAATTTTACATTTAATATATTTTCTCAGGAGAGGTATCCATTAAACCTCTGATATTGTCAATTGATTCATTTTGTTGTGTTTCTGGTCGAGTTTGTTCGGATGACGAATTTTGTGTTGATATTGAGTTTACAAGATTTTGATTTGGAGTTAACATGACAATATTGTTTTCTAGTTCGTATTTGGACATGTATATGTACGAAAAAGAAGTAAAAACATGTCAAAAGAAAAACAAATTACCCAGGCCTAAGAGGACAAAGTTGACGTCATTTCCTTTCACAGCCCTGATGACTAACTGGGAGTCGTAGTTACTGCACTTATGATTGACTGCGTCACAGCCCTCCGCGACCTTGACATTGTGTGCAAGCTTGGAAAGTCCTTGCAGGGCTGTTGTCTTGACACGCGACGGTGAATTGGGGGGATAGTCTCCAACAATCTCAGTCGTGTTGGCGAAGGGGCCGACAACCTAGTGATATGAAAACTTATGTAAAGGCCAAAACATTCAAAGATGCGGTGATGTATTTACACATCGAGCCTCTCTGATGAGCACGAAGAATGTGTCAACAATTGGTGGCGCCGTGTGTGTGTGTGTGTGTGTGTGTGTGTGTGTGTGTGTGTGTGTGTGTGTGCGCGCGTGTGTGTGTGTGTGTGTGTGTGTGTGTGTGTGTGTGTATGTGTGTGTGTGTGTGTGTGTGTGTGTGTGTGTGTGAGTGTAGGTGAGTGTGTGTCTATCTGTCTATGTCAGTATATACCGGAACCTTTGTGTGCCCAAGCTTGTCTGTGTAATTTGCTTTTTGAATGTTTCAGTTCTATATCAGAGACAACACCGAACGGAATATGTGCGCCAGCGCCTTTATGCTGCGCACTACTTTCGGTTGCATATGGCCAAGTCACAGCCTCGCATATTGATTTAACCGTGTGACCTAAGATGTTATGTGACAGTTTGACCAAAATGTGACATCTAAGAAAAATGACCGTCTCGATCTGTGGAGAATGTCATTTTTTTTATCAAGAATACATTTAACGTATAATGTCGAAGCCACACTTACACCGATGTTTCCAAACAACGTATGCTTAAGAGGAAGGATTCCGTTGTTCTTGAGCAGGACGAAGGTTTTCATGGCAGCTTCTAGGGTCAATGCCTTGTTCTCAGCGGTCAAAACGTCCGCGTTGCTCAATTTGCTGTAGGGGTCCATCTCTGGTGGGTCAAACTCGCCCAGCCTCATCCTGGTGTAGAACAGCGGCTTGACGCTTTCCCGTACTTTCTGCTCTGTCACCTTGCCTTGTTTCACTGCTTCCACTATTAAGTGTATGAAAAAATAGATAAACGAGTTGCTTACCTTGCTTTATTTTGAACTATGACGTATTGAGGCGTAACAGACGGAGTTAATTTTGTTGTTGTTTTTGTTTTTGTTGTTGTTGTTGTTGTTGTTGTTGTTGTTGTTGTTGTTGTTGTTTGTGCTGTACAAACAATACACACGTGGAGAGTGCCTTTCCTATGCGATTTACTTGCTTCAAAATATTCAGTTTCACGCCGCTCGATTCAAAGAACAGTTAAAACTGAATAGTAGACAACTTAACTTGATTTGTCCACACACAATGATACTGCGTCTGTTAAACAAAACACACACTCACACAAAAACAGATCTAGATAATTAAGGACCCTTTCAAGTAATTCGCAGAAACTGTTTGTTGAATGTAACTATTTTAACCATCGAATCGAACGAATGCAATGGCAACGAACACATTGCTCGGCTTACCCAAAGAAAAGTATACAGGGGTTGCCAAGTTACTTGACAGCTCCAGGTTACAGCCAGCATTGACGCAGGCAGCCACGGTGTCGACGCTGTTGTTGAGGTAGTGGTGCTGGTCTATGATGTGCTCGATGGCGCCTTGGTCGCTGATAACGTAACCCTTAAAGCCCCACTCTCCTCGTGCAACGTCCGTCAACAGTTTCTTGTTGGCACAGGCTGGTACGCCGTTGATTCTGTCAAAGAATGTACAGTTTGTCTTAACATTATTGAGAAGTTTGCCTCTTCAAATGGAGCAATTATAAAATAAAAGGTTACAATTATAGCCATCCGTCATACGTTTTGAACCGATTGTTTTTAAACATGCGCGCATGATACTTCTTCTTCTGCGTTCATGGGATGTAACTCCCACGTACCTTCGTGTCTTATGCATTAGTGGGGTTTTACACGTATGTCCGTTCTTATCCCGCCATTTAGGCAGCCATATGCCGCTTTCAGCGAAAGCATACTGGGTAATTCCGTGTTTCTATAACCCACCGAACTCTAACATGAATAACACGATCTTATCCGTGCGCATTTTGTCTTGTGAGTGCTATGAGCTAGGTAAAACATGGTTGACTGCTTTTTTTTATGTCAAAGGGATCACTTAAAACGCCAGCTTGTCAGAATAGATAAGAAGTAGAAACACGAGTGATAAATCAACAACGGGTAATTTCTACGCTAGTGTGCTGAGTGTTAAGGCCAAAAAAAGGTCTGTTTACGGTAACATAGGCCAAAAAAATAGGGTCGGCCCGCTATTGCGCGGGCCGAATCTTTAGGGTTAGGGTTAGGGTTAGGGTTAGATTCGCGCAATAGCGGCCCCGCGCAATAGCGGACCCGCGCAATAGCGGCCCATCCCCCAAAAAATAGGGTCGGTAGGTCGGGATTATTTATTTATTTATTTATTTCCAAAAAAACATATTTTTACGTTTTTTCCCCAAATGCCAAAAAAAAAGTCTAGGGTCGCGCGAAAAAAATAGGGTCGGTCAGGTTACCGTAAACAGACTATTTTTTGGGGGGGCCTAAAGGTAACCCGTACAGCACACTTGAAACTTCTGAATGTACCAAATTAATCCAGGGCAGGAAGGAACGGAAAACGTTTTAGCTACGTTACAGTATCTTGGCGGGTTACAATCCTATGCATTTATACCTGTTGTAGCTACACATGAGGTTGTAGGTTCCAGCTTCCACACAAGTTCTGAAGGCAGGCAGGAAGGTCATTCTCCAGTCCTCCTCTGATACCTGAAGAAGAGAACACATTTGAGTTCTAATGGACGAAATGACGCCTCGCACGCACCACGCACTCACGCACGCGCGCACGCACGCACACGCACAAGCACGCCCACGCACAAGCACACACACACACACACACACACACACACACATACCAGAAACTTTGACTGACAGCAGAATTGCAGTGGACTTATGTAGATCACTAATCTATTCAACAGTTCTGACGAAAAGCTGAAAGAGCTTTCGATTCTTAAACCTTCATTTCAACTTCTATATGACGAGGAAAACAACCCAACGAACTCACAATAGCGTTGAACCTTGTCCGATGCGCATCCAGGTTTTCAGGACCGCCGTGAACATCAAAGTGTTTACATCCACCGCTGGCACGGACGTAGCGAGGGTGGTTGCCTTGGAGACCTTGGATGAAAGCCGTAGCGTAGGATCCGGTCAGGAAAGGATCCTCACCATATGTTTCCTAAAAACCGTCCACCAGTGAACCGAAAACCGTTTATGAAGATATAGGTCGACATTGCGGACTGCTGCTTTCACATTATCATGATTCTAACTGTTGATGTTGAGGGGCAGTTGTGTGTCAATCAAATTATGTTATTGCTGGTCTTATCTGTGCTTGTTGACGACCACTCCCAAAAAGCATGCAGGTACGAATTTGATTCTGTGATGAAACAATGGTGCAAACCATGTCTTTCTTTATTTTGGTGTTTAACGTCCTTTTCAACCACGAAGGTCATATCGCGACGGGGAAAGGGGGGAGATGGGATAGAGCCACTTGTCAATTGTTTCTTGTTCACAAAAGCACTAATCAAAAATTTGCTCCAGGGGCTTGCAACGTAGTACAATGTACTACCTTACTGGGAGAATGCAAGTTTCCAGTACAAAGGACTTAACATTTCTTACATACTGCTTGACTAAAATCTTTACAAAAATTCACTATATTCTATACAAGAAACACTTAACAAGGGTAAAACGAGAAACAGAATCCGTTAGTCGCCTCTTACGACATGCTGGGGAGCATCGGGTAAATTCTTCCCCCTAACCCGCGGGGGGGCAAACCATGTCTAGAGTATATGAGAACGCGCTAGTCTAGTTGGAGAACGGGACTGTTATCGGTACAGGAGGGGTCAACTTATGTGCAGACCTGCTAGTACCGTATCCCCCTTCGTGTGTACACGCAAGCACAAGACCAAGTACGCACGGAAAAGATCCTGTAATCCATGTCAGAGTTCGGCGGGTTATAGAAACACGAAAATACCCAGCATGTTTCCTTCGAAAGCGGCGTATGGCTGCCTAAATGGCGGGGTAAAAACGGTCATACACGTAAAAATCCACTCGTGCAAAAAACACGAGTGTACGTGGGAGTTTCAGCCCACGAACGCAGAAGAAGAAGAAGAAGAAGGTACAGGAGGGAGACGGGGAGGGGGGAGGGGGGGGGGTAATCTCCAATCGCATTGACTTGCCATTGGCCTTAAAGGGACACTTTCAAGTACTTAACAATCACCTGGTTCCTGCCCCATCTGGAGTCCCTCATGATGTTGATGACGGGAGAGAAGCAGGAGGCCCCGGTGTGAAAACGGTAGTTGCCCTGTTTGACGAAGTCGTTGTGCTTCCCTCGGACTTCTTTTGCTGACGCTTCTGCCACCCGGAATATCAGGTCAGTGCTGAACAAAAAACATTTACTGATTAGATATGCGTAAAGGGCAAACATAGACTAAACACAACGACATGTGCGT
>NC_090247.1:65530703-65540703 GCF_037325665.1 Littorina saxatilis
ATATAACTTTGAATGAAACAGATATATTATTTGGTTTTTGGAATGAAAATTTAAAAAACGATCAAATTTACTTTATAAATTATTGTATTTTGATAACAAAAATGACCATAGGAAAATTTAAGTATGGGAAGAAGTTAGACTTACGTATTTTATTGGAATTAGAGTTAAACATTAGACAGAAATTTATGTTTTGTATAATATAAAGTTGATTATGTTATACAGAAAGAGACCAAGGAAGAAGGATGCTCCCCGCCTTAAAGAAAAAAAAAAAAAAAAAAAAAAATTACAAAAATCGGGCAAAAAATATGGGTTGAAGCATCCTGCATGCAACTGAGGTCAAAAAAAAAAAAAAAAAAAAAAAAAAAAAAAATCCAAACATCTTCAAAGTATTGAAGCAATGATCAACATTTCGTCGGCATGTGTGTAGTTAAAATGTGTATCCAAAGAAAATGGGTAATGGGTGGTTTTTTTTTTTTTTTTTTTTTTTTTGGGGGGGGGAGGGGGGTTAAAAGCAGGTGACTGGTTTGTGTCGTGTGTGGTATGTAGACCAGGTCAGGGGTCAAGATCAGGTCAGGTCGCGTGAAGGATTGTGGTATAGATTCACTTTTCAGTTCTCGCCTCTGCATTCGCCGATTCGGGGAAGACGATTTCCACATTGTTCGGTTTCTTAGCTCCAGAAAAATAGATAAAGAAGATACCAAAGGAGATTTCCTACAGTTTGATCTGCACAGCGTGTTTCCTGTGTCTTCGCGAGGAAGAGCTATCAAAAGCGCAGTGTCGATCTGGCAGTCGTGTCCCCGGTAAGTACAGACAGATCTAGTGTCTCCCACTCTTACAACGTGTCACCTACTGATAATCCGTTTTGTTTAATTTCTTTTTATTTCAGAAGACACGGATATCAAACACAGTGCTAGGCAGTCACCTCTACTGAAATGACTAAAACTAAAGTGCCTGTAATGTTTTGATGTCTTTGTTCTTGGTTCGATTTATGCGAATTTCAAGATTTGCAGTAGAGTCTCAAGTTTACTCTGCCCGTATAAAACTGTCCACCATTTACTTGAACATGCAGATACAAGGAAACGGAATGAATCTGTTCTCAAAGTCAAAATTATTACGATGTTGCCTCAGTTTCAAAACATGGTCTGTCATGGTTCTGTCCTGTAAAAGTTGGTACCTTGCAACAACTTCCTTCAATTTGAAAGACAGTTTTTGAATGCTAGATCTATCGATCTATCTAGATCTGTATCGCGTTTCATTCCAGACTCCGCTCTTTGATTGTAGTGTGTGTATGATTCGCTAATGTCTGGAACGTTTGGTAAACTTTCCTTGCAACAGCTTCCTTGTCTTTGTTGGCATTTTCTTTCAAGGCAGCACAACGTAAGATTAGCTTCTTTGGGACAGCAGGTAGAATGCGAGTTTTGAGACAACGACAGTCGTCCAAAGAAAGCTTGCCGTGGAATTGTGTTCTACATAATGGCACATTTGATTCTGTATTTTTCTGCGGTTAATGTTAATGGTTTATTTTTTCCTCTGTTGGTTTCTTCCTCCTGAGTTGATCCTGATCACTCAAACAAGACCATCAGAGAGTACCTCAGTTTCTCCCAAAAATGGACTGTGAATAGTGTTTTGACTGTGTTGACCGTCAAAATTGTTTTAAGAACCAGGCTGCGGCAGTCAGTTGACATGTTTCGCATATTGTAGGGTTCCCATGCTGCATAGCTAAAGTGGCTTGTATAACCCGACTATTCAGTATCAAAACACTGTTTATATTTGTGTGGGTTGTAGTCATCACAACTAATCGCATGCTGCCTTTTATTTCAGAAAGGAGGATAAGCTACAACAAAATCGACGCTATGTCATATATGCCTCAGCCACATGACGACTTCCGAATTTAGATCCACTCGGCATGGTGACAAGTCTTGATGAAAAGTATAAGACTGAGGACAGCTGTCTGCAGTGGAAAAAGTGGCCACATGGCAGCTTGGTGTCTGCAGTGCAAAAGACAGATAAGCTGATGGTAGATTTGCAAATGAACACAGCACCCTCAGATCTACTGCTGATTTACGACGGGCAAGCTACAATCCAGGGCAGAGAACACTGCAGGTTGTAATAATAATAATAATAACTGGACATGTTTAAGTGCCTAACCTATGGCTCCAGGCCCTTTACAAAAGAACATATATATACAGAACTAGATGATTACCCGCTTCGCCGGGTACTGGCTTCGCCGGGAAGAAGTAGAGCCGAATACCAGACTGCGCCTGGGACCCGGCAAAAGCCGGCTTCGCCGGTGCACGAAGGAAAGGAGATAAACGCGCAAAACACAGGAGACCTTCTAAAAATAGTAACGTGCAGTGACCTTCTAAAAATAGTAACGTAGTAACGGGAATATGGATTGACGCCTCACGGAGGAAGGGAGATAATCGCGGCTGAAAACACTGAAGAAGATAAGGAAGAGTTACTGGTAGTGGATCCCGACAAAAAATTTTTTTTTAAAAATCGGTTCAGCGCGCACAGCGCTGCGCGATGAGAGCACGTGTTGAAATATCTCATCGATGAGGTTGTGTCCGGGGTGTAGCTGAATACGGTGTCCAAATTTGAAAAAGATCCAACGAGAACTTTGGCCGTGCATCGCGAACAGACAGACAGACAGGCAGACAGACAGTCAGACAGACACTAGTCGTATATATATATATATATAGATAGAACAATTAATAGTATAACCTACATAAAACAAATTAATCATACAGACACAAATCACCACATGTACTGTTCACACAATAATCATATTATATATGCAATACACACTATATATAATACAAACATACACAGCTAACACTCTCAACAATCATAACAACTTTATGGGAGAGGAGTATGTGCAGAAATGGAATGAAGAAGACATTAGGCCAGGTTGGTGTAATATTCTGTGAAAAAGAAAGTTTTCAACTGTTGTTTAAAAGAGCTGAAATAGGTCCAGTGTCTGACAGAGAAGGGAAGAGAGTTACAGAGTGGTGGTGCAGCACAACAGAAGCTTCTTGCTCCGTGCTGCTTCCTGTTGCTGTAATCCAACTCTTCATTTGTTTCAGGAAACGACGTCCTTACAAATGAACATTGAAACTCTCTGATACAAAGATATAGTGCATAGTGTACTTTAAACAAGAGGTTGTGCTACCACAGGAACATCCCGATAATTGAGTGGGACAGGATTAACAAGTTTCCCAGGGCTGCGGTGAGGAAGTACACGGTTTTTCTGTCATTGACTTGAATACCTTTCACACAGCCAGTACATGAGAGATAATGGTCTTCTTGGTGACCGTTCATGCCCAAGCACGCGGAGCTTGTGGCCAGCAGGACAACGTGTCACTGGAAATAGCATAGACGTGCGAGGACCAGGGAACACAACCTCATGTGAACCTGTCTGAGTGTGACAATCGTGACGCCCATATCTTTAACTCTGAATCGTATGCCAATTCCTAGAATATTATTATCTTGATACGCAAGCTCTAGGGTAGGTTAATGATTGTAGAGAAGCTTTGCCATGATAATTATGCTGATGTAGTTTAAAAGTGTGCCTGTGTCTGCGTGTGCGTGTGTGTGTGTGTGGGGGGGGGGGGGGGGGTGGGGGGGATTGCACAAGATCTCCTTCAGGGACAACTACCCCAACAACAAATACACAGTCATTTTATCTGTTTGCCTTCTTTTGAAAATTATACATGGAGTAGATATTATGCAAAAGCAAAATGTGTAGAGCACAAGGTCTGACTTTTGTGCTCTTTCAAAAATAATTTCCGATCCGGGCATCAACTCAACAGTACGAGGTTTGAAGTTGAGCGGTAGCCAAACTAACTCTATTTAAACCCTCCAGATAGTTACCTTTGGGGCTATATTTTAGGACCTAGTGTACCTATAACCAACCTTAGACAATCAGTGAGTTGAATGTACAGTGATTACAGGCAGGATCAGGGCATTTCACAAGGAGGATGTGATGAATCAGTGATGGATGTGGCGCCCCATTGTGCAAGTGTGACTTTACAACGAAGGGGTCATTTGTACAGTCATCTGAGTTCAACGAATATGTTCATAGTTGTGTATGAACTTAAGTTTGTCCACTACCATTCCACAAAGTATCCTGTCTGTATGTAAAATGGTCAGACTTTTACCTTCTCTCTAAACTGTGTTCCAAGTTACCCCTCCAAAATTGTCAATGACACGAACGCAATCATGTCTAGGGATTTCCCTGAACTTATGTATAACTGCTGTCTTCAGTTCGCCGATGAGCTGTGGGGGAAAGTGGGTGTTTTTGTATACCGGGACATTCAGATTATCCAAAAGGTCAACAGTCTGGAGGGTTTAAATCAAGAAGGTAAAGCTACCGCTCCATGTCAAAGCTCGTACAGTTGAGCCGATCTCCAAAATCAGATTTGTTTTGTTTTTAAAACTGGAAAAAAATCAAATTATTTGAAATAAAAACTTACTGCATCGTCAGTTAGAAGCTTAGTGAACAGCTGTGGAATATACATAGTTAACCGTGTGAACCGCCTAATGGCGGTCAAATTAAGGTTCCAAAGACGTTTAATCTTCACATGGAGGGCCAAGACATTCACATGATGAGAGGGGGGTTGGGGTGGGCAGGGCTGCAGGATGATTCGTACATTGTAAAAAAAAATAAAAAGTCGCATAAAGCGAAAATACTACATTGAGTCAATCTGTCGTACTCATAGGATGCAATTGAACGCACTGCATTTTTTCACCAAGACGGTATCGCTTTGTCGAAACCGCTGACACGTTTACGTGCAAAGCGTGCTGAACGTGACCAGCTAGTATAGCGCTGTTGCGCGTTTTTATTTTTCTGATCGTGTGTGTGTGTGTGTGTGTGTGTGTGTGTGTGTGTAGCAAAATACTAGCAAAATCTCAAAGTATTTGTATGTCTCCAAATATGGATCATCTTCGACAAAATTAATTGGAGACAAGAAAAGATAACGGTTTGCTGAACATAACCAATGACTATAGTGACCCTTAAACATCCAAGAAAATATCCAAATTGTCTTATTTACGTGAAAATTAATCATTTCATTTATTTTCTCTCTGTTTCTTTAGTTTCCTGCTGTGCTTTAATTGTTGTTCTCTCTAATTCGGTCTAAGAACTAAATATAGAGAGAAGGAGTACCGAACACGAAATGAAACTTCTCCGCAAAAAAAACTAGCTAGTTATCAGAGTGGAACAAAAAGTGGTCCATATAAGGGGCCTTTCCAAAAATATATTTTGCGCAGCAGCTTTATTGGAATAGAACCGCTGTACACACACTACTCTTACACGCGCACACAAATACACACACACACACACACACACTTACGCGCACGCACGCTCACAAACACACACAATATCTGGAACAATGTGTATGTAAAGTTTCATCACGATCTGTTCCATATTTTTTTAATCGCTGCACACACACACACACACACACACACACACACACACACACACACACACACACACACACACACAAATACACACAAGCGCGCGCGCGCGTGCACGCACTTATTCACGCAAGTTCGCACGCGCGCAAACACGCACTTACACATCAAATGTTAAAATCAAACGAACAAAGGAACGAAGACACAGAAAACACTTTTATGTTTGTTTATTTAATCCAAACATAATCAGCGAATAATTTTGTTTCATGCAAAATTAATCCGGACTCAGACATGAAAAAAATAGTGTTAAAAACAGTTTGTAATTCAAGAAATAGCGATTTAGTCATTTTTAAGATGCTTTAAGTTTGATGCTCTAACCATTTTGAGTTCGTGGGCTCTGTGTTAAAGTTTTACACGTTTTAACAAGTTTGACCATTTTTGAGAACATTTTAATCAAGGCTTAAAGGCACAGTTTGTAAATGATCGTAGAACTTTTCAGGCATTTGCGTGGGATGAAACTGAAATGCATCGGTCCTTCTTATCAATGATAACTTGCTCAGATTGCATGCACAGAAAGATGACATTGACATTCTCCTAGACATAGACAAAGAGCTGAACAGCTTTATCATTTGGAATGTGGACGTCATGGGTTGTCCTCTCAATGTTCAAGCCTTGCATAGTGTGTACCCGATGATATTGCTGTAACTGCAGGTCAGTCCCTTGCAGCAGACGGTCCGTTTGCAGTATTGGTTGAGTACAGAACACGATCGCTCGCCTAGCCTCCCCTCGTTGTCATGCGATCTGGAACAGACGATGTTCGGAAATAACTCTGTCGGTTGTGTAAGGGTAGTGAACAAGTGAATACTTTCTATTGAGACACATTTTTTCACGTGACATTATGGACCAGTCACTAGTGAGGAATGTGTCCGACACACGTGAACAAGGAGCACGTGTGGAAAGTTTGCCTCTTTAAAAGCAAGAGTATTCACTCGTTCACGGCCCATACAACCCGACAGAGTTATTTCCGGCGTTTGTCTTTTGACAGATGTCAAAAAAAAGAAAACAGTGCTTAGGGGTACTTATGCATGCGTGATAGAGGGGGTGGCGTAAGTTAAGAAAGAGAAACGCAGGCAGACTGACAAACAGACAGGCAGACAGACAGCTAGACAGACAGACAGATAGGCAGACAAACAAACAGACAGACAGGCAGACAGGCAGGCAGGCAGACAGACAAACAAACAAACAAACAAACAGACAGACAGACAGACAGGCAGGCAGGCAGACAGACAGACAGACATATAGACAGGCAGTCAGACATACAGACAGACAAACAGGCAGGCAGACAGACAGACAGACAGACAGACAAACAAACAAACAAACAGACAGACAGACAGACAGACATATAGACAGGCAGTCAGACATACAGACAGACAAACAGGCAGGCAGAGAGACAAACAGACAGACAGACAAACAAACAAACAAACAGACAGACAGACAGTCAGACAGACAGGCAGGCAGACAGACAGACAGACAGACATACAAACATACCGACAGACAAACAGACAGACAGACAGTCAGGCAGGCAGGCAGGCAGGCAGAAAGGCAGGCAGGCACGCAGGCACGCAGGCAGGCAGACAGACAGGCAAGCAGACAGACAGATAGATAGACAGGCAGACAGATAGACAGACTGACAGACAGACAGACAGTCAGGCAGGCAGGCAGACAGGCAGGCAAGCAGGCAGGCAGGCAGACAGACAGGCAGGCAGGCAGACAGACAGCTAGATAGACAGGCAGACAGACAGACAGACAAGCAGACAAGCAGACAGACAGACATCTTACCCGCTCAAGGGATTTATCTGAAGTTCAGCTTCTACGGATCGACCTAGCTTTGATGTTTCAGCCTGGGGCAGAGCGTGTGCTCCTGTAATATAAACGAAGCAGCAACAGCCACCATAATCAGACAGATGTTGGAAACACAAGGATTATACTTTGCTGGTACGTTTTCAAAATCTCAGATTCGAACCGGACAGTGCCTTAATGACAACTCAAATCGAGTGGCAGTTCTCTCTTGAAAAGTAACAAAACAGCAACAACAACATCAACAATAACAACAACAACAGAACGTTCGTACCCGTGTTACTGAATTCAGACGTGGCAGATGAAAGGTCCTCAAGGCCCAAAAGGTAAAAGCAAAAGAAACGCAAATATAAAATATGCGTAACACCACCCCCACCCCCCCCCCCCCACAGTCAAGGTCTGAAAGGCTCACAATCTCTAACGTTTAAATACAAAAATCGAGATAAAGGAGAATCAGCAACAAAAAGAATAACCACTTATGATCCAAGAAACAAAGGGACGTTATCGGTCTAGATAAAGACAACAGGAGCAAGAGAGATTTATGCGAAAACCAAACTCCTGGCTGCAGGCAGATGAGAGAATAACAAGCACTGAACATGCGACGTTGGTCCTCTGTATAAAATATTATTCAAATCAAAATATAATCTTTTTCTCTTGAAGAATTACTCACCATAAGATACCACATGAAGCACAAAGCAAAACCCTGCCAAAAGTACCAAGGGCCTGTTCATTGCCATTGCTGAAGTTTGTACCTTCTTGTCAACTGAAACAAAGCAAACATTCCAAGTTCACACATGTACACATACATGCTTCTGTGTAAAGTACACAGTTGCAATCGTTTAGTGTGGCACGGAGGAATGACATTTTCATAGCGATAAGAAACAGATAAGTAACAAGGAAAATCACTTTCTTTTGAACTATGAATATTGACTACGACTTAATTGTATCGTTGTTTTTTTTCCAGATTTAACTTTTCGTAGAATTCTGTAGCATCGAACAAAGAAAAAGCAATTTCGTTTCGTCCAGTTAAAAAAAAAAGAAATATTGATGCACACCGCCAACTTTCACGACAGGGTTGATTTGCATTTTTTTCTCTCACGAATTTATGTACGAAGTAAAATCACCAATATCAGTCTTGTTACATCATGTTTAAAACAACAAATTTGTATACACTGTTTTGAAGAGCTAGGTTTTATAATATACATATATAGCTATTCTGATGAACACGTGGGGGAATTCGGGGGCTGTGATTGGATGGTCTCTTCCGATCATCAAAGCATAATGCGGCGGAAGTCGGCCATTTTACTCAATATCCAAAAGCATATTGAGAAAAATGGCCGACGCATGATTCCGGTTTACCCATCTGTACCACGGCGATGTTTCTATCGACAACAGCATACACTGACAACCTAAAAAGCTGTTTCAACAACTGTGTTGTGAAGTCGAATGCACTTGGAGTCAGTTTTTCTTCCAAAGTCAGAAAGCGTGTAGCGGTGTGCATGTCTGCGCGAACATGATGCGCGTAAGAAGTTTGTCTGCTATCAAAACCTGAGATCAACGCATCGACGCAAAAACTGTCATTTTGTAAGTTTGGAACAACAAATCAAGGTCATAACAGCTATATAATCGCTATTGTGTTTTCAGCGTAGCAATAGGGTCCGATATTTAGACTCGAACAAGTATAATGCGACTCGTCTTCGACTCGTCGGCATTATACTTGTCTCGTCTAAATATCGGACCCTATTGCTACGCTGAAAACACAATAGCTGTTAATAGTTCGCAAAGTTATGTAGCATCAAACAAACCAATTTAAAAGAAATATGATAACGTCAAGTTACAAAAAAAAATACTGCAAATGTTCACGAAGAAAATGGTTCGTAACAGAGGGTTCTGTTCCAGAAATGTTATGAGTAAAAACCACAATAAGGGGGAGATATATAGTAACAGATGATAATCTCACTCTAATACTTATCAAAGTGTACGCTCCAGCTTTATAATGCTCTTCCTTACCTCGATAAGGTTCTAGATTAGACAGGATGAAAGACAAAACGCCAGTTAAGCCGTAGCATTTTTATGTTTATTTTACATTAAAGTCAGCATTAGGCTAGAAGTATTCGGTACACTTGGAATGAAGACGCCGTGTGTGTGTGTGTGTGTGTGTGTGTGTGTGTGTGTGTGTGTGTGTGTTTGTGTGTGTGTTTGTGTGTGTGTTTGTGTGTGTGTGTGTATGAGTGTGTGTGCGCGAGCATACAGTGCCCGTGTGAGCGTGTGTGTGTGTGTGTTTGCGTGTGTGTTTGTGTGTGTGTGTGTGCTTGTGTTTGTATGTGCGTGTGTGTTTGTTTGTGTGTGTGTGAATGTGTATGTGTGTGTGGGTACAGATGTTTTTAAAACGACCGCATTGTTCGATTTAATTCAATATTTTTGTCAGACGTTATTTGACCCCGTCCGGACTATGGGACTATGGGACTGCATTTCAGCTTTGAGGCTAAAGCATCAATAACCCAATTTCTCAATTTAAAACAAGTTTGAAACCAACATTGCAATACCAGATTCGGTAGCGTTGCATTCTTTCTTTATCATTTCTTAAAAGGAAAAATCCAAAAATGTTTGGAGTTGTTTTCTGATTTAAAATGTGCTCAAAAACAAAAAACAAATCCGGTGTATGCACTTTAGGTTAAGTTGGCCCCGGTCACCAAGACTACAGTGTCGATGGGTTTTGGCCAGCCCA
>NC_090247.1:65543203-65545703 GCF_037325665.1 Littorina saxatilis
CAAAAGTTGACTTGGTACATCATATGAATATATAGGTCGATTAATTTCACTCGTGAAAGATGTTTGTAATTGGTTGTTGGCTCACGTAAGTGTAGCCTATGCGATGGTAAACTTTGTCTGTCTGTGCGTGTATAATTATGTATGTGTGTGATAGAAACTTTAACATTTGACTGAACACCGAAATACTAATTTCACCTGGTTATTATCCAAGCAACATCTTCAAAGTATTGAAGCAATGATCAACATTTCGTCGGCATGTGTGTAGTTAAAGTGCGTATCCAAAGAAAATGGGTAATGGGGGGTTGGGGGGGGGTTAAAAGCAGGTGACTGGTTTGTGTCGTGTGTGGTATGCAGACCAGGTCAGGGGTCAAGATCAGGTCAGGTCGCGTGAAGGATTGTGGTATAGATTCACTTTTCAGTCTCGCCTCTGCATTCGCCGATTCGGGGAAGACGATTTCCACATTGTTCGGTTTCTTAGCTCCAGAAAAATAGATAAAGAAGATACCAAAGGAGATTTCCAACAATCTGATCTGCACAGCGTATTTCCTGTGTCTGCGCGAGGAAGAGCTGTCAAAAGCGCAGTGTCGATCTGGCAGTCGTGTCCCCGGTAAGTACAGACAGATCTAGTGTCTCCCACTCTTACAACGTGTCACCCACTGATAATCCGTTTTGTTTAATTTCTTTTTATTTCAGCAGACACGGATATCAAACACAGTGCTAGGCAGTCACCTCTAGTGAAATGAGTAAAACTAAAGTGCCTGTAATGTTTTGATGTCTTTGTTCTTGGTTCGATTTATGCGAATTTTAAGACTTGCAGTAGAGTCTCAAATTTACTCTGCCCGTATAAAACTGTCCACCATTTATTTGAACATGCAGATATAAGGAAACGGAATGAATCTGTTCTCAAAGTCAAAATTATTACGATTTTGCCTCAGTTTCAAAACATGCTCTGTCGTGGTTCTGTCTGTAAAATGTGATACCTTGCAACAATTCCTTAAATTTGAAAGACAGTTTTTGAATGGTAAATCTATCTATATCTGTATCGCGTTTCATTCCAGACTCCGCTCTTTGATTGTACTGTTTGTATGATTCGCTAATGTATGGAACATTTGGTAAACTTACCTTGCAACAGCTTCCTTGTCTTAGTTGGCATTTTCTTTCAAGGCAGCACAACGTAAGATTAGCTTCTTTAGGACAGCTGGTAGAATGCGAGTTTTGAGACAACGACAGTCGTCCAAAGAAAGCTTGCTGTGAAATTGTGTTCTACATAATGGCACATGTGATTCTGTATTTTTCTGCGGTTAATGTTAATGGTTTATTTTTTCCTCTGTTGGTTTCTTCCTCCTGAGTTGTTCCTAATCACTCAAACAAGACCATCAGAGAGTACCTCAGTTTCTCCTAAAAATGGACTGTGAATAGTGTTTTGATTGTGTTGACCGTCAAAATTGTTTTAAGAACCAGGCTGCTGCAGTCAGTTGACATGTTTCGCATATTGTAGGGTTCCCATGCTGCATAGCTAAAGTGGTTTGTATAACCCGACTATTCAGTATCAAAACACTGTTTATATTTGTGTAGGTTGTAGTCATCACAACTAATCGCATTTTGCCTTTTGTTTCAGAAAGGAGGATAAGCTACAACAAGATCGACGCTATGTCAGATATGCCTCAGCCACATGACGACTTCCGAATTTAGATCCACTCGGCATGGTGACAAGTCTTGTTGAGAAGTATAAGACAGAGGACAGCAGTGGAAAAAGTGGCCACATGGCAGGTACCTATTACTTAGTGTCTGCAGTGCAAAAGACAGATAAGTTGATGGTAGATTTCCAAATGAACAGAGTACCCTCAGATCAACTGCTGATTTACGACGGGCACGCTACAATCCAGGGCAGAGAACACTGCAGGTTGTAATAATAATAATAATAATAACTGGACATGTTTAAGTGCCTAACCTATGGCTCCAGGCCCTTTACAAAAGAACATATATATACAGAATAGAACAATTAAAAGTATAACCTACATAAAACAAATTAATCATACAGACACAAATCACCACATGTACTGTTCACACAATAAACATATATGTAATACACACTATATATATATATATATACAAACATACACAGCTAACACTCTCAACAATCATAACAACTTTATGGGAGAGGAGTATGTGCAGAAATGGAATGAAGAAGACACTAGGCCAGGTTGGTGTAATATTCTGTGAAAAAGAAAGTTTTCAACTGTTGTTTAAAAGAGCTGAGAGAGGTGCAGTGTCTGACAGAGAAGGGAAGAGAGTTCCAGAGTTGTGGTGCAGCACAACAGAAGCTTCTTGCTCCGTGCTACTTCCTGTTGCTGTAATCCAACTCTTCATTTGTTTCAGGAAACGACGTCCTTACAAATGAACATTGCAACTTTCTGATACAAAGATATAGTGCATAGTGTACAAGAGGTTGTGCTACTACAGGAACATCCCGATAATTGAGTGGGACAGGATTAACAAG